>NC_060267.1:99195619-99225030 GCF_021613505.1 Equus quagga
TCTTCCGATCTCACAGGCAGCCGCTCATTGCCACTCAGGGAGACGCCCAGGAGCCTTCTTCTCCCTTCCCTGCCCGTCATCATCAGGCCCGGTCGACTTTAGGCTCTGTTTGCTACTACCACGTGGTGCCACTGCTACGCCACGACTCAGCCCTCTTCCCCTGTCACCTGGATCACTGCCAACACCTCCAACCACTGGCTGTCCAAGTTACAAGTCTGACTTTACCGCGTCCTGGCTTAGAACCCGTTCACGCCTCCCCAACTCGGGCAGGTTCAAGCCCGCCTGTAGTGTGGCCTGCAGGGCTCCCCAGGGCCTGGCCACCTCCTGCCTCTCTAGTTTCACTTGGCTCCTGCCACTTTGCCTTGGGCTTTGTACCCCAGTATAGCACGCTGCTGCAGCTCTGAAACCCGCGCTGCTCGTGCTTGTCTGTCTCAGCTCCCTCCCCTCGCATGCCCTGCCTGCAGGTGCAATACCATTTAAGGGCACTGACTGAAAGGGTGCGTGGGAGTTGAAACCCAGCCCACGCTCTGCTCATCAAGCCACGCACCTGAGAGGCTATGTCTACCTGGTTGGTCTCCTTTTTCTAATTTGCACAAAGGCTCTTCGTGGTTTAGTGGCAGTCCTACCTCTAGGTACTTGTCACATAAAATTACCCATGTGTTCATCTATTCCCACCTCCTCATCAACCAAAGTGGTCTTTGCCACTCCCTCCCCACCCTGGTGCCCAACACAATGTCTGGAACACGCAGACGCCAATAAGCGTCTGCTGCACTGATGCGCTGAACGGGAGCCGGACGAGGCCCAGCAGCAAGAGCAGGGGTGCGGCACATGTGAGTCCCGGGGCCTGTCCTGCTGCAGAGGCTCTGGGGAGCCCAAGACCTACCCCAGCTCCTCAACATCCAGGGAGGGTACAGCGGGCGGGCTTGAGGGCAGTTCAGCTATCCTCATAGCCATGGAGACGACAGACTGCAGTTCAAAATGGCTACTCTCGGGGACAAATAAGGGATGCAATTCTGTCGACCCTGGGGATGTAGCAACCAAAGGCAAAGACGGGGTAACACCTAGTCACATAGGTGGCAGGAGATCAGAGGGGAAGAGGTCATGAGGGCTGCAGGAGTCAGCAGGGACCACACGGTGGGGCAGAAACACTCAAAGACGTGAGCAGGACCTGCAGAACAGGGCCCAGAACGCTGAGCCAACACCCCAGGCTGGGAAAGCAAGGCACCAGATAGCCACCTTCCAGCCTGACAGAAAGACTCCGGGGAGGGGAGAACAGGGAAAGGCCTGTCCGACTATGAGCACAAAACTTCCGGAAGGCAGTGGGGATTGAAATTACGTTCAGGCAGAGGGTGAAGGTTCTGGATCGAGTTGGCTGGAGGGGCCCCTATCTTCTGGAGCCACAGGTGCCACACCCAAGTGGCTGGTGGCTGATGGGAGGAGGACGCAATGAGGGTGGCAGCAGGGGAGGATGTTTGGTGGCATTTAAATATATCCCAGCTTTGGGGAATCGCTTCTTCTCCAGGTAAATTTGCATAGGTGGGAGGAAGTATCCTAAGACAGCATTGCCCAGAACTGCAGACTGGGAAGGCTTCATGCAGAAAGCGATCAACGTGACCCAGGAAAGGGCAGGACAGAGGGAGGAGATGTCAGCTGAGCCCCACTCGGGGAATAAGCAAGAAGGAGAGAAGGGGCGGAGGGTCTTGGTTATTGATTCTAGAGCCAATGACAACAGCTCGGCCCTCAGAACTTGGGGAGGCTCCAGAAATTATGCCACATCACCCTTGTTAGTCCATCCCCTGCCATGTGCCCAGCTCCCAGCCCAGACTCCTTGTCTCCAAGAGGAAAATCCTGAAAACCACATGGCCACAGATACCTCAGGGCAGCTTAGACTGCTGGACCTGAGCCTGAGAGGAGGGATCCGCGGTGAGGATGTTGCTGCAGGGTTACTGGAGAGAGAAACCAGGTGACTGAAGCCCGAGGCAAGAAAGGAAAGGAGGGCAAAGTCAGCAAAATCTGGAGAAGGAACTCCAGAGGTTCACGTTCCGAAAGGTCTCTGCAAATGTAGGGGAATTGGAACAAAATGCTAAATGGAACTTTCAAAGATGAGTCACTTGCGAATCCCAGCAATTCTCCAGGCAGGGTGGGAGGGCGCCTCGCAGGGCTCGCACCAGGGCATCTGCCAGTGGAGGGACACCTGCATGTTGAAACGGCTCCCTCAATACACCAGTTGTTATCCAACAGAAGCTACAAAAAGGAAAGCTTGTCAGCTCTTCCAAGCTGAAGGGGCTACCCACAGACCAAGCGCACACAGCACGAGGGGAGCATCAGCTCTGAAGAAAGATGACGAGGCAAAGTATTCATTCCACACGTATCTACTTCATGTCGGCCCTGGCTGATAAAGGAACGTGTTTCTGGTCCACGCCTGAACTAACCCTCCGGTGGGGCTAGCAGCTGTGTAAACACATAATTACAGTATGCTCTCCAGCCTGCCTGGTCACATGGAATCAAAGGACGACTTTTTTTAGAGTCTAAGCCACCAAACTGAGTATTGTTTCAGACCACCCCCAGCCTCCCCACACAACGCTATGCGGTCAGTCATTCATCACGTGGGGCAGGAGCACCTTCACTGCTCTGAGGAAGGCTAAGTAATAGTCAGAAGCTAATTTAAAGTGGACTTCAAGTGGACTGAGGGCCACTTGGTGGGCTTACTTCAAAGGTGCTAAATATTGCTCCGGGGCACAAGAGCCCACAGGCAACTCAACTCCCATCTAGGGGCCAGTCTCTCTTACTCTGCCAAACCAAGGGTGGAAATCTGCTGAAGAACCAGTATTTTAAAATTCCAAGATACTGCATCTGGATAAGGCAGCCAGTCCCCCAGGGCATCAGCAGATTTTTTCTTTCAGAATGGATACATATCTTTAATCTATTTCCCACTTTTAATATATTATGGGCATTAGGAAAATTAATTATTCCATTACTCCTTACCAACAAAACCCAAAAATTTAGCAGGAAGACACTCCTACCTATAAAGACAAAAATCTGTCTTTCTTGGCGGTATGTCAACAAGAGCAATTGACTTGGAGGCAGAGGAATCTTAAATAAACCCAGCAACTTCGGGCTGGGTCATCATGGGCCTCTTTTCCCATCTGTAAAATGGGAATAATAATGATAATATTTGTCTCACAGTTGATGTGAAGATAACATGAGCATGTCTGTACAGAGTCTAGTCCAGATGGCAAAACATACCTGATACTCAATTAATATGAGATATTTCTGCTATACCGTAAGCACAACGTTCGTTATTACCGTAAATACTACTAGATGAGCATGAACTTGCCTTGGTACCGCCAAATGTCAGTTTAAAGTTTGTGGTTCATAATGATTAAAGACGGAGGCTCTGGTCTGCTATATTAAAAACAGCACTGTGTTTGGAATGTATTTATTGAAAGGACCCTGCCGAGAAATGCCTTCTTCCTTCTCAGGGTCCAGTCCAAGGAAGATGGCATTGATAGACATAATCCGCCTCCATAAGCAGGTTAAGCCGGTTTCCCAGCTATGGCTGACACGTGCGACCCAGTGTTGCTCTGAGCCACTGCAGAGCTGGTGTGAGAACCCAACAAATCTTCTGAGGGCAAAACATTCAGCAGGTGCTCTGGGACGGCCCTAGGAGCTGGACGCCACTTGTTGATCAGAAAACCGACAGTGCCAACTAACAGAGGTAGGCATGGACTCCTCTGGGTAAGACGGCCCCACTGGGTGGTATCTGGGCTCCCAAGGGCCTCTTGAGAAAGATTTAAAAAAAAAAATGGAGCAGAGTGGAGAGAAGGAGCCATTTGCTGGTACTTTCCCACAGCTGGTACAGTAAGCAAGACTCCAAACTAAATTAGGCAAAAGGGCCTGGAGGACACTCCCTGGAGGGGACAGACTGAAACTGAGGGTGATCTGAGTTCTTCTCCCCCTTCCTAAAAGCAGCAGGCAGCAGTGCTGAAACACGACAACAGAGATGTCTCAGACCAGGCGAGAAGGCAGGCCCGCCCCTCAGGGAACAGAGCGGATGGTCTCAGTTATGAAGATATGGATATGCTTCTGGACCAGCTGGCATAAACCTCTTCTGCCCTGAAGCCCCCACTGCCTCCCCACCCCTCTGGCTGCTATGATTCCTCCTCCAGGACCCTTTAGGCCTTCCTAAGATGCAGCAACCACCGTGGTAACATCTGTCACTGCAGGGGCCCTCCAGGACTTTCCCATTAGGCAAGGCGGGTTGTGAACTGTCTTAAAGATGGTCCCTGACAGAGGGGGGAGCTCCAACCCCAAGAGGGAATTTATTGATCTGTATCACCTCCAGGGGCTGGAGGCAGAGTGGGTAGGCAGGTGGCCTCCCCACCACATTTCTCTTCCAAAGCCCAGGGCCCTGCCGCCACAGCCATCCACCCTTATTCTGATCCCCGTCAGTACGCACAGCATCAACACTGACTTCCGAGAGAGGCCAGTTTCAGCTCCCGGGGTTGTCATCTCTAACTGGAGCAAACGCAAAGGAGCAGAGAGCTCCCCGCAACGCAACGTGAGCAGGGAGACTGTGAAAACTGTCACAGCCCAAGGACGGGCGGCCGATTCGGCGGCTCGCCCACCGCCCTGCCCCCACGGGAGGACTGCAGGCCCTCTACTTCACCGACCTAGCACCAGGACAACCTCCTCGCTCAGCTCAGCAAGCCCCCGAAGTCCGAGACTCGCACATTCAAACTTCTACTTTGATTTCTTTGTCCTCTTTTTGTATATTGATCAAATAACACACCATATACCACAAAGTTCTTAGAAATTAAACCAAGAATCTGTAATTCTATGGCCAGTGAAGTCAGAGTGGAGAATAAGTCAGAAGGAGAACTCACGACAATGCTTAACAACACTCTCTCCCCCTGCTCGCTCCATCTGACACAGATGCACAGACAGACAGACACACTCTTCTCTGGAGGAAATCTCTAAGAAAGAGATTGCCAGAACGGTTAGGAACTATTAACAGCTCCTTAAGATAGCCAGTTTGTGTAGCTATGATTTTAAGCCAGCTCTTTAAAAGTCTGTATCTCTATTTTTTTTTAATATGCAGCTACCTGGGTTAAATGCACCTTGTTGAAAATACAAGAGAAATTTTATCGCTGTGCCAGGGTTGGGTGATTACTGAAACACAAAGGCAGCCATAATCCATGCCACACCACATCCCCAGAGATGAGAGGCCTGAGAGACAGGTGAAATGTCCCCAGAACAGAAAACGTCCACTCCTCACCAGGCCAACTGGTCACCACAAATTATTTCTTTCCCTCAATAACACAAGCAAGCAGGGTTTTCCCTGTTTCCGACAAGAGGAGGGGCGCAGCAGGAGGCCAGCTGTCTCATTGTGTCCAACGCCTCTTTCTAATAGCAAGACAGATCCTTGATGGAAAAGGTATAAAGTAATTGAGCTGGCAAGAAATCAGAAGGAAATACCCAGACCTCTCTCCTCCTTGTTACACACGTATAACACCTTCTGAAGCTCATCATCAAACAGGAAAAGAGAACAAAGGTTGCTATACATATATACCATTTTGATTTCCTTATCTGAGTAGGTGGTTTTCTGTAATTGTTGGGCGTGATTTTAAAGGAATGCCTGTACAACAGCAAATCAACTCCAGGACGAAACATAAGGTCATGCGGAATTTTTGAAAATTGCCACACAGTAAACTCTGTATCCTAGTTGTCATAATGAAAATAGAACTCCGGCTTCTTAGTTTTTAAAAAAATGATGAAGTGTAATCTCAGCTTTGTTAGCACTGCTGTGCCTAACGTTAAAAGAGCATGTGAAGTAGGTCACAGAGAAAGTGGCCCTGCAGGAGATGCCCCACGAAGCAGGAGAAAGGCGGGTGGGATGCTCCCGCATCTGGGGCAGCCCTCGGCGGGAGACTTACTTGGGTGTGCCAGTCGGCTTCCAGTACTTGCAGAAGAGGTACAGCCCGTCAGCGTTGACCAGGTGAGGGAGGTCCCGGTACGGAATCTTCTGCGGGGTCTGCCTGAGACAACTTTCCTCCGGCATCGTGAGAGGATCCTCAAGCCCTTGGAAGAAAGGAGGACATATTCCGAAGTCAGAAATATGGCAAAAACACATCGAGATAGGAGAGGACAGCCTTGTTCAGAGTCAGTAACATTTTTTTTTAAAAGCAGTTAAAAAAAAAAAAAAAACCTCCATTTCAAAGATTTTAAAAAACATATTTCTTGCAATCTCTCCAAGACTGAAAAATCCCATTTGTTCTTAAGAAAATGCTCACTTCATTTTTTAAGTATTTCATTACAGCTTTCCCCCCCTTCCCATCTGTGTTTATTTTAAATCATTTCAGGAAACTTCATCTTAAAGACTATTTTAGCTGTAATCAAGTGCAAATTATAGTCAGCTTTGTGGGCATAAAGAGCCAGCTGCAACAAGACCCATCTCGCTTAAAATCCCCAAGGGAGTTTCAAAGGGGCACAGTAATGAGGTGGTCGATGCTCCGAGTAATGCCTCCTGTCTGAAATTCCAAAGATGCCGTGACAAACCTGGTTCCATCATGTCCTGGCTTTCGCATTCCACAGCCACGACAGCCTCGAGAATCAGGGCCAGGCAAATAACGGCTGCTCCCTCATCTCGGCGGTCACAGGGCGGCATCCACGCAGCTCCCGAGCCCCTGTGCCCGGACCGGCGCGCTGCCCCCGGATCCCGCCTTGCGGGCTTTAACGGTGCTGAGCCCGGGAGCCTGCTTCTGGCTCTCACTGACAAGCTCTCCGGGGCTCCCCCCCTCTCCAGGGCGGGGAACAGGCGCCTGCAATTCTCCGCTACTAGTTCATGTCATCACTTTCCTAACAAATCACCAGAGGGGCTCGGGCGCCTGGCACCCACTGCCCGGGAAACTGGAAACTAGCTCCGCGCACACCGAGGCACAAAAGGGGTCCCCGAGGCAAAGTCACCCCGAGGCTCCCGACAAACTTTGCTTCCTGCCTTTCTCCGACAGTGCAGGGAACGGAGCCCCGCAGCTGTCACTGGAAATGCCACAGGAAAAAACAAGACTTTGCCTGATGTCTCTGCACGGGGACGGGGGGGGGGACTGGGAAGATGGAGTTGCTGGGGACAAGTTGGTTTGGGGGCTGGTGCGAGGGAGCAGGGGAGGGCGCGCGCGCACACACACAGCCACGCGCGCGCACAGACTAGTGCACACACACGCGCACAAGGGGGCGCGGGAGCCCACGCCGAAGGTGGCAGGGACCCCCGAGGCTGCTACCCACCCCTGGTGACGGCACTTGCAGGCTGGGGCGGGGACCAGGAGGCAGTTACCGGGGCCACGAGCGCCGCTGTCGCGTTCCCCGAGAGCCGCGGGTCCTCGTCTGCGGCGGGCCAGGGCCGGGCCGAGCTGCGCGCCGCCGGCTCCGCAGCGACTGGGCGCGGCGTCTGCGCCGCCACTTTATCCCCGGGCCGGCTCGGCGGCGGGGGCGGCCCGAGGTGGGTGGGGACGCTCGGGACCGGCGGGCGGGCGGGCGGCGCGGGGAGGCGGCGCCCGGGCCCCACGTGTACCCGGCCCGCGGGGAGGAGCAGGGGCGCAGCCCGCGGACCGGCCCCGCGCTCCTCCCTGCCCGGCCTCACGCGGCCTCGCCCCGGGGGTGGCCGCCGGGGACTGTCACCGGGGCCCTGAACAGAGCTGGGCTCTCAGGAGTCTCAGCGGCAGGAGGACACGCCACACCCACGCACGCACGCACACCATGCGCGCACACCGACCCCCACACAGACACACATAGGGACACCCATGCACACAACGCACAAACGGTACACGCACACAGATAACACATGCACTCACACACAGATACCACAGGTACAGACGTAGTCAACACATAGGGACACACGTATACGCACACACTACGTGTACACAGGGACATAGGCACACACAGATATCAAACGCGTGCACACACACACATGCCATGCGGGTATGCACACGGACCTCCCCACAGATACACACACGTGGGCGCTACACACAGACACACAGACACCACACTATATACACAGACACAGACACATACACACTCACACAAAAATAGACACATGACATCCATAGAGCCAGTAAGCCCATGTAGACACACAGAGAAAGGAACACAGACACGCAGACATGCAGACCCAGACACTCCGCACAGATACACAGAGACACGTGGACTTATCTAGGCATACGTACCTGACACACATGTGGGCAGACACACTCATATCACACACACACACATACAGACACACTCAAACCCACACAGAGACACAGACATACACATGAAAAGCTGGGGGACAGAGGGCACCTCTGTCTCAGTGTCACTCTGTGTGTGTACAGGGAGGCTTGGGCTTAGCAGAGCCTGTGATCTAACTTAAGAAATAAAACAATAGCCTCTGAGAAGCAGCTGCCCAGCCTGCTCTCTGGCCGCGGCAGGTCCCCAGGCCTGTGACAGAGAATGGGGCTGGCTGACTCCCTGCGGGCAGAGGCAGCTCTGCCATGTCCCTGCAGGCGGCGTCTAGAGGCAGTGGCTCCAGGGCAGGGAGCTGGGGCATGGCCTTCTAGCTGGCCCTGCTGGGCACACTGGGTTTACTTGCATTGTAATTCATTCGAGGGGGGCTCTTGGGGGTCTGGTGGGTGTTTGGGGGCCCCAAAGCCTACCAAGCCACCTTTTTATACGGCAGTTGTTTCAAATTTTCCCAGCTCCAACATTTCAAATACACGGTGTGAAAGTTTTCGCTGGAGTTGGCAGCGGAACCCTGTGGAAGTGGCAGTTGAGAGCTTGAAAATGTCCCTCGTGTCATTACCAGTGTAAAGGAGGACGTGGTGGCTGTCAGCAGCCTGGGGACCTGGGAGCTAAGAGACGGGGGTCCTGCTATTCTGTGTGTGACTTTTTTTAAATTAAACTTTTTATTGTGAGATAATTGTGGATTCACACGCAGCTGTCAGAAATAATACAGAGATGGAGTGTACCCTTTACCCCAATGGTAACTTCTTGCAAAGCTGTAGGACGACATCACAGCCAGGATATTGACACTGATCTAGTCAAGATGCAGAGCATTCCATTGCCACAAAGACCCCTCACCTTGCCCTTTTCGGGCCACGTCCACTTCCCTCCCATCCCTATTCACCCCGTAGCCCCTAACAACCACTAATTTGTTCTCCATTCCTACAATTTTGTCATTTCAAGAGTGCTCTATAAAGTGAATCGTAGGGTATGTAACATTTTCGGATTCCCTTGTTTCATTCAGCGTGTCCCGGTTGTTGTGTGTTGCACTCCAGCGTATGGCTGGACCACAGTTTGTTTAGTGACTCATCGGGTGAAGGACTTCTGGGTTGTTTCCAGTTTGGGGATATTATGAATCAAACTGCTGTAAACAGTTATGCACAGGTTTCGGTGTGAACGTAAGTCTTCATTTCTTTAGGATATATGCCCAGGCGCGCAATTGCTGGGCCATGTGCAAACTGCATATTTGCATTGTAAGAGACTGCTAAAATGTATTCCAGAGTGGTTGGACTATTTTACATCCCACCAGAAATGTATGAGAGATCCAGTTTCTTGGCATCCTTGTCAGCATTTAGTGTTGTCACTATTTTTTTTTTTTTTTTGAGGAAGATTAGCCCTGAGCTAACTGCTGCCAATCCTCCGTTTGCTGAGGAAGACTGGCCCTGAGCTAACATCCGTGCGCATCTTCCTCTATATGTGGGACACCACCTCAGCATGGCTTGCCAAGTGGTGCCATGTCTGCACTGGGGATCCGAACCGGCAAACGCCGGGCCGCCAAAGCGGAGCGTGCGCACTTAACTGCTGCGCCAGTGGGCTGGCCCCAACTTTTTTTTTTTTTTAGCTAGTCTGTTAGGTATGTAGTGATATCTCTTTGTGGTTTAATTTGCATATGCCTAATGACTAATGGTGTTGAATATCTTTTATGTACTTATTTGCCATCTGTACATCCTGTTTGGTGAAATGTCTCTTCATATCTTTTGACCATTTTCTAACTGGATTGTTTGGAGTTTTTTTACTAAGTTCTGAGAGTCCTTTGTTGGAGGTGTGATTTGAAAATATTTTCTCCCATTCTGTAGCTTGTCTTTTCATCCTCTTAATGTGGTTTTTTGCAAAAGAAAAGTTTTTAATTTTGATGAGATACAACTGATCGATTTTTTCCTTTATGGGTTGTGCTTTTGGAGTCAAGTCTAAGAACTCTTTGCCTAGTTCTACATCTAACAATTTTCTTCTCTGTGTTTCTCTTTAGGAGTTATCCAGTTTATAATTTACATTTAAGTCTGTGATTTATTCCGAGTTAACTTACGTATCAGGTGTGAGATTTAGATCAGGATTCGTTTTGTTTGTCTATAGATGTCCAAATGCTCCAGCACCGTTTGATGAAAAGGCTCCATTGAACTGCTTTTGCCCCTTTGGCAAACTTCAGTTTGTGAAACTTGTTTGATCTATTTCTGAATTCTCTCTTCTGTTCCGTTGATCCGTGTATCTATTTCTTCATCCATACTACACAGTCTCGATTATTGTTACTTCTAATAAATATTGAAATTAGATAGTCTGGTTCCTCCCACTTTATGCTTATTTTACAAAATTCTTTTAGCTCTTCTAGCTCCTGCACCTTTCAATATAAATTTTAGAATAATGTTGTCTATGTCTACAAAAAATCTCACTGGGATTTTTATAGGAATTGTGTTAAACATGTATATCAACTTGCTGAGGGTGGATATTTTTACTTTGTTGAGTCTTCTAATCTAGGAACATGGTATGCCACTTCATTTATTTAGATCTTCTTTGATTTCTTGTACCAGTCTTGTATAGTTTTCAGCATACAAGTTCTGTATGTGTTTTGTCAGATTTACAACTTTCTTTTTTTTAATAATTGTAAATGTTACATATTTGTAATTTCAGCTTGCGTGTATTCGCTTCTAGTGTATGGAAACACAATTGATTTTTGTATGTTGATCTTCCACCCTTTGACCTTGCTGAACTCACTTATTAGATATAGGAGGGTGTTTTGTTGTTGTTGTTGTTTGGGTTTTGGTTCTTGGTTTTGTAGCTTCCTTGAGATTTTCTATATAGACTTCGTTATACTTGAAGTGAGTTTCTTGTAGACAATATATAGTTGGATTATTTAAAAAAATCCATTCTGCCAATCTCTGTCTTTTAATTGGTGTATTTAACCCATTTGCATTTAGTGTAATGATTGGTACGTTAGGGCTTAAGTTCAGCACTTTATTTTTGTTTTTTTTATGTCTGTTTTTCCTTTTTGTGTTTTCTTTCTCCTGCCTTCCTATGGGTTACTTGAACATGACTTTTTTAGCATTCCATTTTTATTTATCTATACCATGTTTGAGTGTATCTCTTTGTATAGACTTTTTAGTGGTTGCTCTAGGTATTGAATTTTATATATCATAGCTTACTGACCTCATTTTACCAGTTCTAGTGAATTATGGAAACCTAAGATCCCTTTATACCCCTTCGCTATACTCCCTTTATACTATAATTGTCTTAAATATTTCCTCTACATACATTGAGAATCACATTAGACTGTGTTGTAATTTTTGCTTTGACTGTCAAATATAATTTAGAAAACTCAAGAGGAGAAGGAAAGCCTATTTTATTTGCCCATATTTTTTGCTCACTGTGTTCTTTCTTTTTTCCTGATATTCCATTTTCCTTTTATCATTTCCTTTCTATTTAGATAACGTCCTTTAGCCATTTTTTGAGAATTAGACTGTTTGCAAAAATTCTCTTGATTTTCCTTCATCTGAGAATGTCTTGATTTCCCCTTCCTTCCTGAAGGATATCTTCACCGGATGTGGAATTCCGGTTAGCAGTTCTTTTCTTTCAGCACTTGAAACATTATTTTGCCACTTCCTTCTGGCTTCATGGTATCTGATGAGATATCCACTGTCATTTGACTTATTTTTCTCTTATAGGTGACATGTCATTTCTCTCTCGCTACTTTCAAAATTTTTCCTGGTCTTTAGTTTTCAGAAGTTTGACTGTGATGTGTCTTGGCATGGATTTCTTTGAGTTTACACCATTTGAGGTTTATTCAGCTTCTTGGATCTGTAGATTTATGTCTCTTGCCAAATCTAGGACATTTTCAGCCATTATTTCCTCAAGTACTTTTTCAGCTCAACTATCTTCTTTCCTCTCCCTTTGGGACTCTGATGATACAAATATTAGATCTTCCATTATAGTCCCATAGGTCCTTGAGCTCTGTTCACTTGTTTTCCAGTCTATTTTCTCTCTGTTGTCCAGATTGTGTAATTCTAGTGTCCTATCTTCTAGTTCACTGATTCTTTGCTCTTTCCCCTCCATTCTGCCTTTGAACCCATCCACTGAGCTTTTTCTTTCTATTATTGTATTTTTTAGTTCTAAAGTTTCTATTTGGTTCTTCTTTACATCTTCTATTTCTCTGCTAAGACTTTCTATTTTTCATTAGTTTGAGGCATGTTCATAAGTGCTTGTTGAAGCATTTTTATCATGGCTGTTTTAAAATCTCTTCATTCTGTTGGCATCTATTAATTGTCTTTTTCATTCAATTTTAATTCTCTCTGGTTCTTAGTAGGATGTGTCATTTTCTTTTGAAACTTGGCCGTTTTTGTACTATGTTGTGATACTCTGGATCTTATTTAAGCCTTCTGTTTTAGCTGGCTTTCTCTGAAACTGCTCCAGGTTGGGAGCTGATGGTGGGGAGGTGCTACCTTATTACTTCCCAGTGGAGGTAGAAGCCCAAGTTTCCCGCTCAGCTTTGTGGATGGAGGTGTGCGTGGGGGCCACGTTTTCTTTCTGGGATGTTTGACTGGTGTGGAGAGGTTAATGTCTGAAAGTTTTCTGTCTTGCTCAGCTTTCTGTCTCCTGGTCTTTTGGCTAGAAAGAGCAAGCTTTTGTTGAATATTGTCTGGTCTGTGCCTATGCCATTTCTGGGTTGCTGGCTTCCTCAGCTCCAAGTCTGGAATATACAAGGCAAAACAAAAACCCAGGGAACTCGCCACCATGTCATTCCTTGGGTCCCGAGGTCCCAGCCAATCTGCCCTTTGTCTTCACCTTTCCGAGCCTCCTTATGTTGTTTTATGTATAATATCCAGGGGTTCTAGTTGTACTAGTGGGAGGCGTAGGGAAAAGTACATCTCTGCTTTGCAGATGCAGAAGTCCTGTATGTGAATGTTTGCTTCGGTGGTGAAGTCGCCGCGTCTCTGCCTGCCTCTATGCCCACAGAGACCTCGGGGCTCCACTTTCTCTGGACAGGATCACTCTAGATACAATGATCTCCCATAAAAGTGCTAGTTGGCAGGGTCTGCCCCTACAGCCTAGGATGAAAAGACAGGGTAGCAATTCAAGTAAAAGTGGCACCTTTCTGCCCCCACAAGCGTTCTTGTGTGGCCTTCCAGAGATGCTCTGAGGCTTGAGGAGAGTGGAACATGCTGAAATAGCTGTGAGGAGGAACGGAGAATTAGCAATTTTTGGTATGTGTGAAGCAATATCTACAGCGTTTTGCAATCATAAGAATTTTGGTTTTGTAAACTTCAATTATAAATCACTCCTAGTGGGAGAGAAATAGAGGTTGGGAAGAGAAATGACAGGGAAGTAAGACTTTATACAGTCAATCTTAGGGGAAAAGAAAATTGAGCAAAAGTAAGCCTCAGAAATATGCTCCACTGACTATCTGTGTAACTTCCCAGCAAGCTGCTTCACCTGGCTCACCCACCTCCTCCCCTGGAATGGGGGAATTTGAACACCCCCTCCGGGCCTGGGGCAGGGTCCGTTGAGATGGTGTCTATGGAGCAGTCAGCACAGTGCCTGGGGGGCAGCCAGCTTACACTAAATCAGGTGTGACAGCCTGGTGGCCCTGATGTCGAATGTGACCCAAGAAAAAGTACTTTTTCATCTGAAACTTTTTAATAGGAATTTTAGAAATTGGTGATTTTGCATACAAATCCCGATTCCCAGTTTCACATGAATTGCAGGGGAGGATGGTCATTTGGTGCCATGGTGATGGACGTGTTGAGCTCGAGGTGCCTGTAGGGCAGCTGGATATGTGGGCCTGGAACCAAAGAAAGAGGCCAGGCTGGAGATGTAGGAATGGCCTAGAAACAGTGCCTGCGTCCGTGGGAGGAGTGTGCTCACCCAGGAGAGTGAGCAGGCAGAGCTGTGAGTTAGCCTGTGCGCTGCGCCCAGCCAGCAGCAGATTTAGCTTGGCCTACGCAAATATATTTCAAAATATTTGAACTAGTACCCAATATTTAAAAATGAGGACATTTCACATGTTTTCACAGGGTTGTTAAATCCCCTTTGAAAAGCCAAAGCCCTGGCGCCGTGGTGGAAGCTGCCCCGTCAAGTGATGCGAGCGTCTACCCTGCCCTATGCTGTGCTGCCTCCGAAAAGCTGGCCCCGAGCTGTCTGATTCGTTTCACTGGGTTGGAATGTGAAGGGGGGATGGGTGTTGATGGTGGTAAGCAAGGTGTGACATGTAATTCTAGACTTTTTGAGTTCTCGGGGACATCCAAGTAGAGGCCTGATGGGCATAGCAGGTGCAGTGTGAGACTCAGGATGGAGGCGAAGATTTAGAAGTAATTGGTAATTGATGTCATGGGAATGGATTAGATTGCCCAGAAATTTGGACTAGAGGGAGGAGCAGGCATAGGAGAGATCCTTGTGAGGAGGCAAAGGAGAAGGAGGAGGGAAAAGAGGAGAGGAGGAGGAGGAGGAGGAGGAGAATTTGCAAAGGTGATGGAGACAGAGGGGGATGACGCAGAAGGTGTGATTTCACAGAATCCAAAGGTACAGCATGTTGTAAGAAGAAAGGACCAATGGAGCCTAACACCGTCCAGAAGTCAATCAGGAGGACTGAAAGGTGTCCAGTAGGTTTGATGAGAAGAAGGTCATTTGTGAGGCAGGAGAGTGCAGTGGCGAAATCTGTGGATTTTGGAGCCAGACAGCCTGGACTCAAATCCCAGCTCTGCTGTCTGACTGTACAGTCTTGGGCAGGCGATTTACCCTCTTGATGCCTCTACAAAATGAAGATAATTAAGATTACTGTCTATATTTCATGGGACTGGCATTTGCTCCATGCCTAACACATGGTAGGTAGGGCACAATAACATTTCACCATTTTTTTTTTTAAAGATTGGCACCTGAGTGGACAACTGTTGCCAATCTTCTTCTTTTTTTTCCCCCTGCTTTTTCTCCCCCAATCCCCCGAGTACATGGTTGTATATTTTTAGCTGTGGGTCCTTCCAGTTGTGGCGTGTGGGATGCTGCCTCAACATATCCTGATGAGCCGTGCCATGTCCGCGCCCAGGATCTGAACCCGTGAAACCCTGGGCCGCTGAAGGCGGAGCACGCGAACTTAACCACTAGGGCACGGGGCTGGCCCCTCACCATTATTAAGTTAAGGTAATATATGCATGTGTTAAAAATTCCAGTGAGAAATAAAAATTAAGAGTGAACTATAAGTCTCCTTGCCACTCCTGTGCCCTGGTCCCTGTCCCCAGAGGCAACTACCTCTGCAGGTTCTGGTGTAACCTTCCAGAGATGCTCTAAGGTTTGAGGAGAGTGGGACATGCTGGAAACACCTGTGAGGAGGAAGGGAGACAGTGAGATGCAAGGGCATCAAAGAGGATGGGAATAACTGAATTTCTGGTGGCTCTGCCTCACTTTCCTCTGCTGTATCAGCCAGCCTGGCTAGCTTGATGGAGAAGGGCCAAGGTGCATGGAGGGAGCCAAAGCTCTCCGGTGGACAAGCAGCCAGTCCCCAGAAGCAGATGTGCCCTGCTCACCCTCAGCTGCCTGCAGACGCACCAGGGAACCCAGCTGAGACTGAAAGAACCACCCAGCTGAGCCCAGCCCCAAACTGCAGACCCACAGAATTATGAGCTCAATAAATGGTGGTTGTTTTAAGACACTAAGTTTTGGGGCGGCTTGTTACGCAGCGATAGCTAACTGATGGAGCAGGTCAGCTGTTACATTTGCCATCTTATGCATTCAAGTTATCCTTACTCTACAATCGTTGTGGGACCCAGGAGGTGGGATTCAACAGTTTTAGTCAAAAAAATTGAAAAAATCACTGAAAGTTTGGATGGAGGAAAAATGTGAGATAATAGAAAATATATATATCTTGGTCTCTAATACCAGTTCCTGGCACAGAGCTCCTGAAACTCTTGTAAATTCCTCAGTGATAAGAAGACCAGGAGCATCCTTTGTTCTACTGAGGAGAAGCTGAGCCGGCTCCCGGATGGCTCCTGGATGGGGGCAGGTCACCAAAGGACGACGCCACCATCAGAAGCTTAGAACTTTCAGCCTCCCAACGACTTCTCCAGAGAGGGGAGAGGGGCTGGAAATGGAGTTAATAATTGATCGTGCCTACATGAGGACGCCTCCATGAAACCCCAATAGTATGGGGTTCGGAGAGCTTCCGGGCAGGTGAACACATCCATGTGCTGGGAGAGTGGCGCACCCCAGCTCCGCGGGGACAGAAGCTCCTGCGCTCGGGGCCCTCCCAGACCTCACCCAATGTGTCTCCTCATCCGGCTGTTCATCTGTGTCCTTATCATATCCTTTAACAAACTGGTGAATGGAAGTGTGTGTTTCCCTGAGTTCTGGAGGCTGTTCTAGCAAGTTACCTGAATCCAAGGGTCAGTAGGTCATGGGAACCTCCGATCTGTAGTCATGTCGGGCAGAGTTTTGGGTCCCCTGGGGCCCTACCACTTGTGTTGGCATCTGAAGTTCGGGGGGGCCTGTGGGACGGAGCCCTGCGCCTGAGGCCGCCCCTGGGAGACAGTGTCAGAGTGGAGTTAAATGGTAGGACATCCAGCTGGTGTCACAGAATTGTTTGGTGTGGGGAAGACCCGCATACACTTGGTGACAGAAGTGTCGGAAGTGAAGTGTTCTGAGCAAAGGTAAAGGAGACACAACAGGAGGGAAGAACTGGGTTTTTCCCTACTCGGGAAGACTACTCAGTTTTCCTAAAACAGAGAGAAAGGAAACAAGAAATACTTTGTACTATATACAATATCTACAAAAGAGAATTTATAAATGGCAGATAGAACAAACAAATCATTAGGATGTACCCAATGCCGTAACTAAGATTTCATAAATATTCTTATGACAGGGTGTATTGATTCTGTTGTTGTATCTTATTGAAGTGTATATAAAAATTTTCCCAAAATTACTTCTGCCTTGCCCCTTTACCCTGTTTTCCCCATAAAGTCTTAAATTCCCTCTTGATAAATTCTTCTTGCATAAGAGATTTGGGGCCAGTAATGCCCATGGTTGAGAAAGAACTGCTGGGTATGAAATGTAAACAGAAGTTCTTAAATGTGTGTGGGTGCAGAGTAGTTTCTGAGAGTGGCCTCGGACCACCACGCTCCTGTTCCATGAGGAGACAGTTGTAAACGTCACTGGAAGCAATCATACCAGAAGGGCAGGCATGGCGGTCAAAGGCACTTGCCTTGACCACTAAGAGTCATGCAGGAAAGACAAAACAGTGAATTATAAATCCTTTTAGTGTGATTCTTAAGAAGTTGCATCAATTGGAATCAAAATGAGGGAAATTAATAGGTACCAATGCCAAGGCTGCTACTGTCATCACAGCTGACACCGTGTGTGGTCTCTAAGGCGGAATTTACAGCGGAGGAAACTGCACCTGTCTTTTACTTGCCCAGGGCCGTCCGTGGGGAAGTGGCAGAACCAACCTGGGAACCTGACCTGCTGCCGACGTTCGCGCCTTTCCTTTAGACGGGCGTGTGGACCAAGGCTGCCGGGGAAGACGGATGCACCTGCTCGACATCCAGGGAATTCAGTAACACTTGGCTTCCTTGTGGGAAAGTCCCTCTACAGTTCTCTTATCTTTCTGGTTGGTAAAAAGCAAAGCCTTCCTTAGACTTTTATGTGTCTGTGACACTCTCCAACAGCAGCAGTCAAGCTTGCTGTCTTCCTTCCTAATAAAGACAATCACGAGGCCCTAGAGGTGAACCACTTGGCCTTGTTTTCCTTCATTTTATTTGTAAGGTTACCTTAAACGTGTGGCAAGCATTCATTTTCCACTGGAAGAAAACTTTTCAAATAAATGAAGTTTAGAACATGGGTTGATTTAAAGAATGATATTAAGTAAATAACAGGGCATGTGCAACACAGATATGGCAAAGGCATAATGTCAGTGGTGTGGCCATAACTGAGGTTGGGGACACTCAGGGAGGAGACCCGGTGGGAGAGGTAGGTGTCGAGGTGGCCCCTTCCCTCCCCTGCTCGGCCTCTGCCCTGCCCACAACACGTCCCGGTTCAGGCTCGTTCCACACCAGCCTGATGCTTCACTTGGGGCTTCAGCTTCTTGGGATTGGCCCAGGAGAAGGATTGGCCCAGATGGTCTCCAAGGCCCTTTCCAGCTCTCAGAAACAGTCATTCTGTGGATGGCTATTTTTGCCTTGCATTTAAGCACCAAGGCCAGGCCTATTGGGAAAGGCCATTAAGTACAATCAAATCTACAAAGATGAAATTACAGGTTCCCCCCCACCCCCACACACACACGCCACCTTCTTTAAATGCATTTGGCAAGTCCAGAATGTCAGCAATTAGTAACCGGCCCAATCACTGTAATGAGATTTGCACTCAGCGGTAAAGGAGAAATTGTCCCACTGACTAATGTGGTTAATGGAGCAGTTAAAGTTATACACGCTGAAAAATATTCCACTGAGGTCATTATAAGTGCAAATAAAATGGACTCCGCCAGCAAGTAACAGTGGTGGGTCACACGTGTATCTTTCTACTTTGTGTTTTGAAGAAAATTTTTTTGACTTCTTTTGAAAAAGATGCCACTGACCTGATGCTCTGTTTCGGCCTTTGAAGGCAAATGAGGCAGAGCTTTGTTTAGGAGGGAAAGTCCGATGACTGGTTGAGTAACTATGCGGAAACTACTACGTGTGGACAGGTATTTCCAGATGTCTAGGCAAAGTTAGGAGTGGCGAAAGCACACTACACAGCTTTTCGAAACAATAGCATTATTTTCCTAGTCTGTTTTTAGTTGGCTGGTTTTGGTCAGAGAGGTCATGTGGCGTGGTTGTTAAGGGCACAGATCCTGGGATCTGAATCAGCTCTTTAACTTAGAAGCTGTGTGACCTTGAGCAAGTGACAGCCTCTCTGCACCTCAGTTTCCTCCTCAGTAAAATGGAGGTGATAATAGTACCTGCTTGATAGAATTGTTGTGAAGATTCGATGAATTAATACATTAGAGTGCTTAGAACAATGCTTGGCATATAGCAATAGCTTTTTGTGGGAGCTATATTATTATTATTATTATTCGTAAAACAGCATCAACTCTCCCCTCCAAATTGCCTCTGTAAGTACCACGCACCTGAGAAGCTGCGTCTCCTGAAACCATGTCACCTTATGCAGCGTTAACTGTACGTTTCCTGTATAGTAAGCAAGACTGGCAAGCTTTTGGGAGGGTTCTACACCTGGAAGGTCCTAGATGTCATCTAATCTAAAGCCATCATTTTGTAGATGAAGCAACTGAGACCAGAAAGGTGAGGTGAGGTGACTTGCCCAAGGTTGCACAGCAAGTTGGTGATCAAATCTGAATTAGGAAAAGAGTCTGGGCCCCTCCTTTTGCATCTCATCCACTATTTACATCACCTCCCTTCATTCCCAGTGGATTCTTAGTGTAGCCAGGATGAAAAGCAATTGGAAACCAGGAATGAGGATCCTTGGGGGTCTCTCACATACACCTGGCCACAGCCTTGTATCAGATTTCCCCTCCTTTCCTTCAAATCCTTCAAATGGACGTTCATTTTCTTTGATTTGTTTGTTTGTTTTTTGACCACCAGGCAACACTTGCTCTCTTCTCACAACAGCTCTATTTCCTTTTAAGGAACCCTCCACCACTGTATGGAATCTTGGGGCAACTGTCAATCAAAGTGCCTACATCACTGCAGCCACGGGGTGGGCCCAGGGCCTCAGGAAGGCCCCTGGACTCTAACGAATTCTTGAGCAGAGCGACACAGGATGGCAGGCAGGCGGAGCTCCCTCGTGCTCAGGCCCTCTGGACAAGGTGGTGGGGTGCTCCTGCTGCGGGAGGCCTGCTACACGTCCTGGCTCCTAATGTGTTGTTTCCAAGCGTGGGCTTCCAGTCTCTAGCATGTTCTATGAGCTACCCAACAGACCTCCAATGAAGTCCCTTTGGGCTTAAGTCAGCCAGATTTGATTTCTGTTGCTTGCCATCAAAGCACCTTGACAGATACAACTTAACTTAGCCTATCAGCACTATTTGGAAAATTCCTAACAGGCAGAGAGACGGTTGGAGACATGGGGAATAGGAAGTGAGGAGCAGGCTCTAGAGGGTCCAGGGAAAAGAGAAAGGAAGAGCTGTGAGCTCAGTAAAAACTAAAGCATCTCTTCAGACCAGCGTTGGGAAGGCTCAGCAGCAGGAAGACAGGAAACAGGAGTTACGTGAAGCTGAGAAGTTGGCATATTTAAGTCCCCAGGAGTGTAGGGGGTGCGGGCACACTGTAGCTGATGACTCAGAAACAGCAAAATGAGAAACCAAGAGAGGAAAACTTCTAAGGGCTCGTTCCTTTCTCGGTCAAGTCCACCAACGGCCACAGCAAAACAGTGCTTTGCAGGGAGCTCTTAAAAGTGAAACAGAAAAAGTTATTTTAAGGACAGTCTTGAGATTAGAAGTCAGTCGTCATTTGTTCTTTCATTCACTCCACTTGTGTTTACTAGCAGCTGCTACAGGCCAGACATTGGGCTAGAGGCTGGGGTATGGAGCTAACCACCTTTGTCCCGCCACTGATGTGATTTACAGCCCAACAAGAAAGCGGAACAAGGAAGCAGATAATCACAGCCAGGAGGTGAGCACTCTGAGGAAGGTGCGTGTGTGACAGGAGCAGGCCACCAAGGGTCAAGTCAAGGTTCCTACAAGAAGCCACGTGAAGGGAGCAGCCATCCTCAACAGTCGGAGGAGGACCTGTGCAGACTCGGGGAGAGTTCCAAGGTGTATCTGCAGCTATGTTTCCCTTAACTCAGTCCCTTCTCCCCTTCTGGGCTTTAGCATGGCGGAAATAGCATAGAGAGGCCAAGTCGGGCATTGCTCTAGTACCCAAAGCCCTGACAGTTTAGTGCCCAGACCCCCTAAGGACTTGCACAAGACCCTCTACTTCCTTACAACAAAAGTATGGTCCACAGACCAGCAGCATCCGCCTCTCCCAGGAGCTTGTTCGAAATAGAGAATTCCAGGTCACATCCCAGAGCCCTGAAGTACAGTCTGCGTTTTAACGAGGTTCCCTGTGATTCTTGAGCGTGTTTCCATTGAGAAGCGTTCGTCTAGTTAAACCCTCAGGTGAAGTACTGAGAGATTCATTTAAGGGCGTTTGGAAGGACTCAGGTCAGGAACTGAGCCATGTCAGCCAGGAATAGCGCGTAACAATGTCCTTGTCACTAGTGGGAACAATGGCAGAGGGGTGAGGGAGGGAGCAAAAAGACTCATCAGGACAAGTCCCTGTGGGCTGGAATTACCACAGAGTTGCCAGATCAGAAGCACGGTGCCCAGTTACATTTGAATTTCAGATAAATAATGAATAAATTTTCAGCAACAGTATGTTTCATGCAATATTTCTCCCCACAAAAGAGTAAGAACCTGAGGTGACTGAGGGTTTAGTAAATGGTGCTGGAAAAATAAAGTGGAACCTAACACCACATGGATTACAGACCCCAAAAGTGAAAGATAGATTTAAAAAGTTAATAGAAGAAAATGCAGGAGAATATCTTTGTTACCCACGTGAAGGGAAGAATGTCTTAAATTAAAATTTAAAACCACAAACCATGCAAAAACAAAAAAGAATTGATTACATCAAAATCAAAGATTTCCTTTCAACAAAGGACAGCAAGGACAAATAGTGGAAGACAAAGAAAAAAGACGACAAATTAAGAGTTAATCTATAAAAGGTGCAAGGAATTCTTGAAAATCAACAAGAAGAAGACAACTATCTTAGTAGAAAAAAGGGTGAATGGGTAAAAAATATGAACAGGGAATTTATAGAAACAGAATCTCAATGAGCTAATAAAAGTTTTGACGAGATGCTCAAGATCTTCGGGAATGAGAGAAATTCACAATTAATTAACTTCAACACATCACTTTGTACTAGACCCTGTTAGCCTGGCCACCAGGGAGAGCGGAGCTGTGGGAAGCGGTGGCAGGCACGGATGGGGCCGGGGGAAGCTCTGGCCTCGCTGTGGGAGCGGACAGCCACTGTCAGTCAGGTGCACGCACCCCCACGGCCAGCACCTCACACCCACACTCTCACACAGGTCCAGAGCAGGCAGCAGAAGCCTTGGCGGAGGACTGTCCAGGTGTCCTGAGCAGCCATCACTGTCATGGCAAGCCATGCAGAATTCGAAGCAGTGATCGGACGCACCCAAATAGGAGGGATCTTACAGAACACTTAATGGACAAAGTGAAAAACAGAAGGAAATCTATAACACACTTCCATTTATGTGTATTTAAAAACGTAGGTGCCCCAAACAAAACCTGTTATAAAAACATGAACTATAAACAAAATAGAAAGGTTGCATTGTCTTGGAAGGAGAATTGGGAGAGGGATGCAGAGATACAGAAAATGATAAATGAAAAATAAATAAATAAATAAATTGCAAACAATAAAATAAAAAGTAAAGAAGAAAAATGTAAATAAAAGAAGAAAGAACCAATCACGATAAAGTGGCGTGAAACAAGAGGGATGATGGGCTCAGCCCTCTGCACCTGAAGTTCAAAAAATAAACATGTAAATATATAAACAAGTAGCTACAGGTGTCTGCAGTCACTGTCCTGGTCCCCTGTGGGGCTCACCCTGAGGATCTCACTTCTCCCCGTACTTAGGAGTGCCGGCCTCCGGTCCTCATGCTCAGCTCTGCTCAGCCTCCAGGTCTGTTGCCCAAGGTTATCCCCCTTTTCAGTCCTGTCTCTGCAGTTTGCACTTTCGTGCCCTGCTTCCCATGCTGAGATGGGGGTCTTCCCCTGGTCTCATGGGGAAATGCCTTCACGCACAGCGGGGTGGACCCATTGCTCAGCCCAGCTCCACTCTCTCTCACTGGTGGATCTGAGCTGCTCACGTGCAGGTCTGCATCAGTGGGTTCTGACCAGAGAAGCGGAGCGCCACCAAATCTCTTCTCCTTCCCAGACATTCTCCTGTGACCTTGGATGGGGGAGGGAGTCTGAGAATCTCTATTTGAAAATATTCCTTGAGTGCTCTTAGGGACTTTGCAGGTTGAAAAATACTGATGTTGAAAAAAAAAGGAAAAGTCCATAAGATAGCAAATTATAAAATTAGCACATAGGGGCCGGCCCCGTGGCCGAGTGGTTAAGTCTGCGCGCTCCGCTTTGGTGGCCCAGGGTTTTGCCAGCTGCAATCCTGGGCATGGACATGGCACCGCTCATCAGGCCATGCTGAGGCAGCATCCCACATACCACTACTAGAAGGACCCACAACTAAAAATGCACAACTATGTACTGGGGGGCTTTGGGGAGAAAAAGGGAAAATAAAATCTTTAAAAAAAAATTAGCACATAGAAATCAATAGCCTTTAAATATATATATATATATAATAATCAGATGATATTAAGGAAAGTCCCTTTTACAATAACAACAAAAAAGATAAAATATTTATAGGCATAAACTTAACAAGAAATATGCAAAACCCATAAAAAACACCTCTGAAAGACACAGGAAAAAGATGTCAATAAATGGAAAGACATTCCTCGTTCTTGGACAGAAGGACAACATCATAAAGATGCCAGTCTTCCTTAAATTAATTTATAAAGTTTAAACAATCCCAACAAAAATATCAACCAGCTTCTTTGTGGAGTTAGACAATTGATACTAAAGCTCTTAATTTTAAAAGTGCAAGAATGGCCTTTACTGTCTGAGAGGCAAGGACACCTTACCCGACATTGAAGGGTACCTTTCGAGACAGAGTGCTACTGGCATGTAGTTAGACCCACAGACCCGTGGAAAAGAACAGACAGTCCAAAAATAGACCCAGGCACATCTAGGAATTTGGTATTTGATAAAGATGGCATCTCATATCACTGGGCAAAGACAGACTTTTTAACAAGTAGCCCTGGACAAGTAGTTAGTTGTTTGGGAAAAGATACCCTTAAATCCGTAGCTCGCAGCTTACCCAAGAACAAATTCCAAAGGGATCAGGGAGCTCGATGTAAAAAGGGAAACCACACAACTGCTGGAAAGCCATTGGTAGGAAGGAGTTCTCAGATGCTTGCATTTTAGCAACGCTCTGGTGCAGCAGCTTACGGCAGAGTGTGCCCCTGAGAACAAATACATTCTTTGTGGATTTCAACCCACCCCTGGCTCACCTACCGATGCAGCGTGGGACAAGACTGGGATGCACGTGATATATTAAAGCCATTTTTGTGGCAGAGGCTCCCAGCACTCCTCCTCCTCCTGGGCATACACTTACACTACATTTCCCAGACGCCCTTGCAACTCACGGGGCTCACGCAGCTGCATTCTGGCCAAGAGAATGTGGAGGAAAGTGGTTTGTACCACGGCCAGGCCTGATCTATAAAACTCTCTCCCACTGTGTGCCAGCCAGGTAAAAAGTGGGGGATTCCTGGAAGACGGTGTGGAGGCACGCAACGGAAGGAGCCTGGGCTCCTGAATCACTGCCAGGAGCAGAAAAATCCCAACACCAACTTAGGCTGGACTGTGAAACAAATGAGAAATAGCCTCTCATTGTGTTAGGCCACTGAGATTGGGTCTTGTACAGCAGCTAACATTGCTTGTTCTGACTAATATGATACTTGAACTGTTGCTATCCCAGTAGGAAACCCTTTTAGCCCTCTAGAATCTTTTAGTTCTTTCCTGCCTCAGCATATATGTGATATGTCAACACAGGGGCGTGCAAATCTACAGATGAATAGATAGATGTGTACCAACCCACACCTAGGCTACCGCCTCTCTGGGCTCAGGAGACACAAGAAAACAGGGAGGACCTGGGCATGGGATAAAGGACAACAAAATGCTGGAAGAGACCAAATTCTTTACATTCTGGCCCCTGAAGCAGAGCACGAAGACCCAGTTCGAAATGTTGGAATTAAAGTGTGGTTCTACCTCTAAGCTAAAACTCTCCTACATTTACTTAGAAATTAACCCAGAACAGTGGGGAGCACGGCTGCCCTCCTGGGATGGGGTAGCCACGTGAGGTCACGAGGAGATGGCAGCCTGGGTAGGAAGGGGGCCGCTAGTCACGCAAAGCTATAATGAGGTAGTAACATTTGGAATCTCCTTTTTTGAGGTTAAAAGAAGTTGTTTTCCTATAGCCCAGCAGCCCCACACCTGTTGTAACAGGAATCTTGGATCTCCCCTCAGGTAGGGGAGCACTGGGCCCCGTGACATCTTAAACCACCAGAAGAAAAGACACATTTAACCAACGTTTATGAAGCTCCTGTCATCCCCAGCACTGGGCTCGGAACCCTCCAACACTCTCTCACTTCGTGAGCGTGATGAGCGTGACTTGGCTGATGGCTAGAGGACGGATCAGAAGTTGCTTGGCAGCAGAAAGTGGACATGGTCACACCACACTGACTTCCCAACCCCAGGAGGCCAGAGAGCAAACTTACGGGCTGATAGGGACAGGCACTGCAAGGGAAGGGGCTGGGAAAGGGGAAGGAGGGAGAAGGGATGACAGAGACGCATCTGTAACATATCGAGGCAGTCTGTAGAAAGAAGCAGAAGGGCGTGCTGGTGACTTGTGACCCCCTGCAGGGAGAAATGCCTTTAAGTGGCGTGCGTTGGCCTGTGATGCTCTCCAAGCCCCAGACATGGTATCCACGTGTCTGGAGCACAGTGGATCCATGGCAGTTGGTGTAATGTAGACACTGTTAGGGACACAAAAGAGGTGACATGCTAACAAACCACATTTAAAGTGTGGAGACCCTAAGACGGCGTCAGGGGAAGGCTTTTAGACTTTTTACCCCTCAGCATGGAGAAACTGAAACATCTAGGAAACAGGAGCATGGACTCATGTCCTCTGACGACAGGATACAGGCACAGTAGGCCAAACCCCTTACCTGGCCTGTGAGGTTTCACAGGGCCCGCCCTAGCCCAGATGGCTCCCCCGTTCTCGCCCTTCCATTGCTCCAGCCACGCGCACCATCTTGCCGTGGCTTGACCACTCCACGCTGGGCCCTGACTCAGGGTATTTGCTCTTGCTGGGCCCTTCACCTAGGAAGCGCTTTCTCCAGCCTCAGCATGGCTCCCTCCCCAACTCGCTCCAGCCTCCTGCTCAGGTGTCAGCTTCACGGGACAGGCCCAGACAGGCCCTGTCTGACCACCCTGGCCACATAGCTCCCTTCTCCTCCTTGTCCTGTTTCAGTTTTCTTCATAACGCCCCTACTGTTATGTATGTATCATAATGCATCACAATGCTCAACACTAAAACTATACTTATAAACATATTTATCATATACTACATCTTTGTTTATTTACTTGCTTGTTGTCTAGAAGGCCACTGTCCAGCTTGGTGGCCACTAGCACTTGGAGTGTGGCTAGTTTGAATTGAGGTGTGCTGTAAGTGTAAAATACACACCTGATTTTGAAGACTTAGCTTACTTTTTAATAAAAGAATGTGAAGTATCTCATTAATAATTTTTATACTGATTACATGTTGAAACAATAATATTTTGGATCAATCCCATATATTGAGTTAGCCACAATTTATTATTGAAATTATTTTCATTTGCTTCCTTTTATTTTTTCAATGCGTCTACTAGAAAATTTAAAGTCCCACATGCAGCTTGCATTTGCGATTTCCCTTCTCTTTCCACTGGACAGCGGTGATCTGGGAGGAGCGTTCCACGAGAACAGAGGCTTGTCTGCCTTGTCCCAGCGTCTGGGAAAGCACCTGGCGCACGGTACAGGCTGAGTGACCATCCGTTGAATGGGACCTTGTGTTTGGTTGGAAACAGAGGAAGGTGCAGTCTCTCCCTCCGCCCTCGACCTCCTCCCCCTGCTTCCCTCCCTCGTCTTTTCTCTCACAATTCCTTGCCCCATTATCATCGATACCATCGTTACATAGAAACTGACAGCATTCCTCATCTGTTTACTTAAGCCCCTGTCCTGATTTAGCCTAACCCCTTCCTCGTTAGATTTTAGAACATGTTTTTAAAACACTATCTTCTGAAAATAACCTTAATTCTTTCCCAAAATAGTTATTGCATTTCGAATGGCCCACCTATGGACAAATTAGTTGATTTAATTAACCTGAGAGAACACCCGGAGGAAATTGAAAGAAAAAAAACAAACAAGCATGCATCACACAGAGCAGCTGAGAGCAAAGGCCTGGGGCTCAGAAGGATGCCACGTGCCTGATAAGGAAAGGACAGGAGTAAAGAGAGCCGGGGACAAGCCCTGACAACAAGTCTCTACTTCCCAGGTTAGTCCAGGTGTGCCCCACTTGGAGCAACCGGCTATGCAACAAACACGTCTACAGAGGAAGAGAGACAATCCACGCAGTCACTCCGCAGGCTGGGTGAGCGCCTCCACGGTGCCAGGTGCTGGGGAGACGGCCAGAGGAAGGCAGACAAGCTGCATCTCATTGGAGCAACTGTTCTGTCTGGGGGAGACAGAAAAGGAGCAGATCAGCATTTAAACATATATGTATTCCTTTATTATTGCGTGCTCAGAGAAGGGAATCCATGCTCTCAATTTTTAAAATCTACAGCTTGGGGGATGAAGTTGGGCAGTGGAATTATTTTGGGAGAATAATTTAAGGTTTTTACAAATTAGGGGTATTTAAGATAAATGTCTACAAAAATAAAACCCAGGCTAGATATGAGACCACAGAGGCCACCACCTAAAGGAGCATTCAGAATGGGGGTGGATTCAGCCCCAGCAGAGTGCCATCGACGTGGGACAGCTTCACGACTTGTCAGACGTGTTGCAAGTCGAAACGCAGAAAATGCTCAAATTATATTTCTAGAGAGGAAAAAACTAATTTTTAATACCAGTATTAACATTGGCACAAAAGCAGTTCAAAATGCACCTGCGGAGTTGCCAGGGTTGGTATGATATTTGGCACAGAATGAAAGGAAAGCAAACCCTGACAGCCCTGGAAGGGAACGCGCCAGCCTGGAAAGCCCTGGCTCTGCAGCGTTCCAGGCCGGGGAAGCGCGCCCGTCCCTTTGTTAGCTCTGAACCCGCCTGAGCATTTCTGGAAACTGCTGGTACTGCAGCCCAGACCGCCGGCTCTGAGCTCAAAGGGAACGGAAACAGACGGAGCAGAGGCATTGATTTACAAGATTTATAATTCTGCAGTTGCTGCAGTCTCACGGCAGGGGCCATCGACAGAGCTGTTGAGCTTAGGAGGCCTGACAAATCTAGAATGCAAGTGTTCAGGCAACGTGTAATCAGTCCCTGGCTGACAAATTATAGAAGAGCCAACTTGTGCTCATTGAGTTTCTGTAGGAGGAATGGGTGTGCTATTCACAAGTGGTGTCTCAGTAAAGAAGGAAACACTTTCTTAAAGAATGAGGATTTGTATGGGTATACATGTAATTATATCATCTGTGTTCAGTCACCCATTCACCAAAGATCTATTAGTGCCTTTTACAAATTCAGTGTTGGGGATGCAAAAATGAGCAAAATAGGGTCCCTGACTTTAAGAAAACTACAGTCTAGTTTGAGAGATCAACCTGTGAGCAAAGAATTGTGGTCCCACATAGTGGTAAGTGCTAATAGAGGTTTGGACGCATTATTGTGGGCCCAAAGGAGAGAAAAGAGAGGGAGGGGAGTCAAGGAAGGCTCCTGGAGGAGGCGATATTTGAGTGGAGTGTCAGAGGGTGAGGAGGAGTTTACCAGGCAGAGGAGGGGAGAGGGTACTCAGGCAGAGGAAGCAGCAGACAGAAAACTCACATGCAAAAGCAAGCATGGGGAAGTGCAGGGTATCCTCAGAGTGCTGCCACAGGAAGGGAGGAAGGGGAGCAGGGGTGGAGACGAAGTGGATTGGGGCCCTGAGTGTTAGTTTGGATGTGGGTTCAGCTGTCCTCAAAAAAAGGAAGACCCAAATAAAAGTGGCTTTAAAAATAAAGATGTTTATTTTCCTTTCACATAATAGTGTGGGCATGAGAGGCGCAGGCCTGGAGGGAAGGCTTCCCAGCGTCGGAGAACCAGGCACCTTCTAGCTTGGTGCCCCACCACGCCCCAGGCTTGGCCCTTGGTGATGTGGTCCAACGAGGCTCAGCCTGCACATCTCCATTATACCCTTACACCTCTGAAGTCTACCCTCAACATGGCTACAGTCACGGCACACTCTCCATCCACCCGCCAGCTTCCACAGTCACAGGACACTCTCCATCCACCCTCCAGCTTCCAC
>NC_060267.1:99225040-99259180 GCF_021613505.1 Equus quagga
CTCCAGCTTCCACGGTCACAGGACACTCTCCATCCACCCTCCAGCTTTCACGGTCACAGGACACTCTCCATCCACCCTCCAGCTTCCACGGTCACAGGACACTCTCCATCCACCCTCCAGCTTCCACGGTCACAGGACACTCTCCATTCACCCTCCAGCTTTCACGGTCACAGGAGACTCTCCATCCACCCTCCAGCTTCCACAGTCACAGGAGACTCTCCATCCACCCTCCAGCTTCCACAGTCACAGCACGCTCTCCATCCACCCCTCCAGCTTCCACAGTCACAGGACACTCTCCATCCACCCTCCAGCTTCCACAGTCACGGCACGCTCTCCATCCACCCCTCCAGCTTCCACAGTCACGGTGCGTTCTCCATTCATCCCCACTTTTACATACTCATACTCTGTATTCTGGCTGGAAGGGTGAAGCGGAGGACCAATCTCTTCCCTCTAAGGGTACAACTTGGAATTTGTACCTATTACTCATGTGGCATTCTGAAATCACAGAACTTAGGTACAATGAAGCCTGGGAACTGTAGTTATTGTTCTGGGCAGCTATATGGCCAGCCATCTGCCAAGTCTAAACCTTGAGGTCCTACTTCCATGAGAAAGAAGGGGAGAGTGGAGACTGGGAGCCCTTGGCAGCCTCTGCCTTTGCAGGCTGTACAGTGATCTCTCGAATGCCATTGGGAAGAAGTGATGTAACAGGCTTGCATTTTCTGCTTGATTTATTCTGACATGCTGACTTGATAGTGAGTGTCTGACTTCTCAAAATTAGAATTGTCAGGATGTGAGAGGTTCCTCATTGCCAGCAAATAGTAACGAGTGCTGACTCCATCACATGTGCTTGTAAGGACAAATTCACAGTGCCTTCCAGGACTCTTCTAACATCTCTAGCCTGCAGAAGTTTTAAGAGCTCCACTGCATCTGTTGCCCAAGTTTACAGAAGTAAGTCATGAGCACACTTCTACTGCCCCCACTAAGGAGACAGAACAGACTTCTAGGCAGTGGGGTTGGAGGAAGGGAAATGAGGCAGATGTCAACTTTACACCTTCTTGAGTCTTAATCCCAGTATATTGCTTAGGGTGCTACTTGGAACATATCACTTATCTTTTTTTTTTTTTCCTGAGGAAGATTAGCCCTGAGCTAACATCTGTGCCAATCTTCCTCTACTTTATATGTGGGTCGCCGCCACAGTATGGCTGACAAGTGGTGTAGGTCTGTGCCCGGGATCCAAACCTGCAAACCCGGGCCACCAAACCAGAGCATGACAAACTTAACCACTATGCCACAGGGCCAGCCCCACACTTATCTTTCTTAGTTTAACTATCTCTTCTGTAAAACAGGGATAAAGATGATTCTTGTTGGTGGAATTAAATGAGATACTATATTTGACCTACAGAAGAAGCTCAGCACATGTTTGCTTTCCTTCTAATTCAGGACATCGACTGTCAGTTACTGTGCGCACAGCACTTGGATAGAAATAACACCTCAAGAAGGGATTTAAAAACCTGGGTTCTTGTAAAGAGATGAGAGCATCTTTACAGTGGTACCTTAACCAAGTGATCAATCCTAACATGAGTAATAAAGGGACAAAGTGACATCATGTGCCACCTATTGTGTGGCACTGGGGACAGACCGTTACGTCTATGATATTCCTTCCAAAAAACGCAAGACCTGAATTTAGTCACAAAGAAACATCAGAGAAACTCAAATCAAGAAACATTCTGGAAAGCAACTGGCCTGGAGTTTAGAAATGTCAGTGTCATGAAATACACACACACACACACAGACACACACATGCACATGTGCACACAAAGGAGGAGGAACTAATCTGTCACAAAGGAGATGAAGAAGCATGACAAATGAATGAAAATATTTGATTAAATATTCTAGCAAAGAAACCTGTAAAGGATAGCACAAGATGTTATGAAGGGTGAGAATTTGAGTTATATATAAAAGGATTATCTGAAGGCAATATATTCAAGAGAGCTTCTGGATCCTGCTGACCTGTTGTTTTTTCCCAGTAACAATGTAGAAAATAAATAAAAATATTTACAGGAAAAAAAGAAAAAAGCAAGGTGTCTTGGTCCATTTGGGTATAACAAAGTACCATAAGCTGGGTGGCTTTTAAACAACAGAAATTTATTTCTCACAGTTCTGGAGGCTGGAAGTCCAAGATCAGGGTGCCAGCACGGTTGGGTTCTGGTGAGGGCCCTCTTTGGGTTGCAGATGGCTAACTTCTCATTGTGTCCTCACATGGAAAGAGAGAGTGAGCTCACTCTCTGGGATCCTTTTTATAAGGGCTCTAATCTCATTCAAGGGGCTCCACCCTCATCATCTAACCACCTCCCAAAGACCCACTTCCTAAAACCATCACGTTGGAAATTAGATTTCAGTATATGAATTTTGGGCACACAGACATTCAGTCGGTAATGCAAAGGTCCCTTGCTCACAGTGGACCCAGCACTGTCAGTGGGCAATGGATGGAGCAGGACGAAAAGAAGGGATGTCAGTTTCCGCCCTCCCTCAGGGATACTGTCAGGTTTGTCACTGATAACAGCACCTAAGACAGAGTTCAGAAGCAGAGGCAGAAAAGTAACAGGACAGCTGTCTTAGAAAATATTTTCACATAAACATGAATTTCCACCAGTGAGATCAAAAGCCATCAAGAGGCTGATGACAAGGCTGAGCCTGAGGACAGAGGCTCATGATTAACAAGTGGGCATTCTGGCTGCTGGAGAGGGGAGGCATTGGGAGAACCAACGAATGCAAGGCTTCTAGGGGGATTGGAAATCCTCCCTCTATTCTTCCATTTGTTTGAAGAAATCGTTTACTCTCATGCAGCTGGATGATGGAGTAACCCACAATTCAACTTCACTAGAGAGGATTTTCCATTTTGGGGATTAATTGCAGGCACAGGTGACATGGAATTGCTTAATCTGGTAGCCGTGAACATTGATTGCCAAAATTATCCAAAGAAGACTCAAATAAAAATATAGATATTAAGAAAACACAGATGAAAGCTCTCAGCTTTCCAACCAGCAATATCTGGAATATAGTAGGTAGCCAACAAATTTCACTTTAAAAATAATTTAAGAAACTTCTAGAATGTGATGTATGTCAATGCAGACGCTATATATATTTCTTTCTTTCTTTTTTTCCTATATAGAAGTTAATTTGGAGAACTTCCTGTTACACAGTTGTCCCCAACACAGGCGGGTCCAGCTGCATTCGTTCACTGAAGCTCAGAATCATTGACACTGTCTTTAGGCTTCTGTCTGCAGCCCGTCTGTGGCATGGGTACCACATGCCCCCGCTTTTAAACAGTAGATTCAAAATAAACAATGCTGGTGCAGCGATTTCACAGAGGAAGAAAGGGAACTTGAGTGACTTCAGTTCTGTTATTCTTTTATGTGATGCCTTGGAGTTTTATTTCTGTTTAAAATTTAAAACCCTGAAATTGAGTGTGACTGCAGTACAAATTCCCCCTTTAAAATTAAAGTAATTAAAATAGTCACCATTGCTCTTGCTGTTTTCGTATGTCTATGTGCTGACATGATTGTATATACAAAGGTAATAAAAGAAAATTTCCACTGTCTGCAGCATTTCTCTTCAGATCTTCTTCTTCTTCGTTATTATTATTCTTTCACGATTACTGTTGAGAAGCATTTTGTCGTATAAAGAGAGAGATGTTAGACAAGGTATTCTCTGGAAAGCCACAGCTGTCAGGTACACTGAGCAGAGGCGGCAGACTGAGCACAGGTGTCTCCTTTCTTCCTTCCAAAACCCTTTTAGATGACAATAAAAGGGTTGCTTTAAAGTCTCAGATTGCAGGGAGAGGAGACAGAAAAGGGGACAACTGAAACATGACTTTGGAAGCTGGGGCACAGACGGTAGAAGTTAACCAGATTTACCCTGCAGAACCCCGGACTGCCCAGGACGGAGAGGCACCCGACACCTCTGGAAGTAGTGGTGATGATGATGGTGACAAGAAAGGTTTGAGGGAAGTGAGATGCTCAGACCGCCTCCCTACTCTGTGTGGTGATTGCCCTTCTCCTCACCCAGCAGAGACTTATTTGTAGGGGAGGATAAAAAAGCGAGTCTTCTGGACTTGGGGACAGCAGGCACAGTTGAGATCACTGTTGTCATACCAAAAAAATGAAAAGATTGTGTGTCTTGTGGACGCTGAAATACCCAGCCTCCCTCCCGACTCAGTTTCCAGAAGTCTTCCCCTGGAGGCAGGAGAGCGGAGGATCTTTCTGGATGACATGTGAGGGAGACACTGAGACGACCCTGACTAAACGAGCCAGCCATACTGCCTGCAGTGAAGCTCAAAGGCCAGAAACCCTGCCACACCCACGGCTTCCAAACAGCAGTTTAGTGCTTCATTCCTGAATATGAAGAGAACAGCATCAGAGGAAAAGCTCTAACATGAAAGACTGAGACAAAAATGCAGATGGAGGTAGACCAAGAAACAGAGAATGGCCATTTGGAGAAAACAGAGATTTTTATAAGGAGAAGAATGCTCAAAAAATAAAGATCAGGGGCCGGCCCAGTGGTGTAGAGGTTAAGTTCGCACTCTCTGCTTCAGCAGCCCAGGGTTTGTAGGTTTGGATCCTGGTTTCGGACCTACATACCACTCACCAAGCCATGCTGTGGTGGCGTCCCACATACAAAATAGAGGAAGATTAGCACAGATGTTAGCTCAGGGACAATCTTCCTCAAGAAAAAGGAGGAAGATTGTCAACAGATGTTAGCTCAGGGCCAATCTTCCTCACCAAAAAAAATAAATAAATAAAATAAAGGTCAGTAATATCCTCAGAAAGATAAAAGAAGATATCGCAACCGTGAAACAGACAGGATGTAATAAAAAAACATTCACAGAACAAAAAAGAATTCTTGGAAATTAAAATCATGATGGCCGGAATGAAAAGCTCAGTAGAAGGGTTAGAAGATAAAAGTAAGAACAGAAAGACAAAAAGGCACTTGGAAAATAAAGGAGAAAAGTTAAGAAAATTATAGTACTGGTCCATGAGGCTAAGTATTCAAATAATAGGAGTTCGGGAAAAAGAGAGCAGAGGAAGCAGAGGGTAGGTAGGGACAGATGGGGGAGGGGTCTAAGAAACTCTCCAGAAGATGAGTTTTCACATTAAAAGGACGCACCAAGTGCCCACCAAGCCACACCATCCTGAAACCTTAGGATGCTGGAGGCAGAAAAGATCCTACAATCTTCTAGAGACAGAGGAAGACTGAGAAGAAAAGATCAAGAATCAGACTGAGAGAATGGCATTTGTATTAGTTTCCCATCGCTGCTATAAAAAATAACCTCAAATTTAATGACTTACAACAACACACACTTCGTATCTTACAGTGCCGGAGGTCAGAAATCCCCAATGGATCTTATTGGGCTGAAGTCAAGGCATAGGCTGGGCTGCATTCCTTCTGGAGACTCTGAGGGGAGAATCTGTTTCTCTGCCTTTTCCAGCTTCTAGAGGTCACCTGCATTCCTTGGCTTGTGGCCCCTCCATCTTCAAAGCCAGCAGTGTAGCATTTTCAAGTCTCTCTCTCTGCCTCTCTTCCACCTTCACATCTCCTTCTCTAACCCTGACTCTCCTGCCTCCCTCTTATAAGAACCTTTGTGATTACATTGAACCCACCAGGATTATCGCCTTATTTCAAAATCCTCAATTTAATCAAGCCTGCAAAGTCTCCTTTGTCATGTAAAGTAACAGGTTCACAGTTTCCAGGGAGTATGGCCTGGGTGTCTATGGCCCAGGGCTGTTATTCTGCCCCCACAGTGCTGGACGTCTAGAGGGCCACACTGGAACCCAGCGTGGGGAGCAGCCCTTTCCATCCTGCATGAAACCATTTCCTGCCTGGAAGATTTCTCTCCTCAGACAAACTACCAATCATGTGCAAGGGTAAAGTAAAGACATTTTCAGATGTGAGTTCTCAAAAAATTTACCTCCCACACATCCTCTCTCAAGAAGCTCCTGGAGGATGTTCTCAAAGAAACGACCCGACTGAGAAAGAGAAGGCATTGAGGACACAGGAAATAGCAGATCCAATCTGAGGACAAAGGAAGGGTATCAGCAGGATGATGTAGAGACATTCCAGAAGGACGGATGTGAAGTAGTCCAGATAGGAGCAGTTCAGAAGATTCCAGAAAAGACGTCCGTGGGAAGGTGAACTGACAGGATGTCTGACGCATGTGACCTTATTGTGAGGATATACAGACAATAGGTAACGAGTTTGAGATGGAATTAACAATAAGTTCATGGAAAATCAGGCACATGAAAATAGAAGATAATTATTAACTACAAGGAAAACAAAAATTGTGCAGAAAAAGAAAAGTTAATCATAGTTTACCATGTTTGGCAGTTTCACAGCTGCAAATGGTATTCCCACGGCCATGATAACGTGAACACTGATTACCGGCTTAACCAAAATCAAGCTAAAACAACAATGGGACAGAGAGGGAGGGGCCAGAGTAGGAAGCAGGGCCAACCTCAAGTTTCAGAGTGGGGATCCCCAGATATGGAGAAAAACTGAAAAAACAAGAAAGAGCAATATGAGAATGTTATTTAGGGACCTGGAGGCACACACCAAAATGATCATCCAGAAGAGGGGAAGGCAAGGGGAAATCTGGATGGAGAAAGAGAAATGGGGGCTTTTTTAGTATGAGGTCAGCAAACTTTTTCTGCAAAGAGCCAGATAGTAAATATCTATAATACAAAACATATCTGGATTCATTTTCTAGGCTGCAAAACAAATGATCACAAATGTAGAGACTTGAAACAACAGCTGTTTATCAGTTCTCAGCTCTGTAGGTCAGAAGACTGGCATAGCGTGGCTGGATTCTCTGTTCACGGCTCACGTGCCCAAAATCAAGGTGTGGGCTGGCCGGCCTCTAACCTGGAGTCTCTGGGGAAGAACCTGCTTCCATTCGTCTGGGATGCTGGCAGAATCCAGTTCCTTAAGGTCGTAGGACTGAGGGCCCCATTTCCTGCCACATGGGCCCCTCTGTCTTCAAGCCCTTTGGTGCTTCCAATCTCTCTACTGCTTTTAAGGCCCATGTGCTTATAGTGGGCCCACCCAGATAATCCAGGACAACTTCCTTATTTTAAGGTCAACTGATTAGTAACTTTAATTACACCTGCAAAGCCCCTTTGCCGAACAAAGTAGTATATTCACAGGCGTAACACTAGGTGGTGAAGATCATATGGCTTTGGGTGCCATACTGTCTCTGTCCCACGTACTCAATTCTGCCTCTCTAGTGCAAAGCAGCCATCAACAATATGTAGAAATATGTACATACCTATATAAAGGCTTGGGGAAGGAACTGAAAGAAATTCAGCTCTTAAAATCCCTAACTGTCATCACCTCTGAGGAAGGGGCGGGGCTGAGGCGGGGCCTTTGGGGGCTATTCACGGTCTATTCCGCATACGCACCTCTCTTCTGATCACTTCATGACGTACTAAGTAATAAAAATTAAAAATTGTGTGTGTATAAAAATATACAAGTATTAATATATGTATAAAAAATTCAACCAATGATGATTACAGCTGAGGAAATGATGTGAGGAACTTTCTCTTTCCAAATTACGTATTCCCGTCATCTTTAATTTTTTTGTTACAGTGAGCTTCCATTGCTGTGGTGAGCAGGAAAATAGGTATACTTTTAATTTTACTGATGTTTATGAAGAGTTTGAGTAAAGAGTTAGATAGTAAATATCTACAATATTTATGCATAAAGGACAAATGCTTATGTTTCGACTTTAAGTTCAAAGTGCAAGATAAAAGAGTGTGCCCAGAAAATGGATGCAGCTATATAAATATTCATAGAAAATGACTGAAAGAAAATCCACTAAAATGTTAACTGTAGGTGTTCTATGCAGTGAAATCATGGATAATTATTTCTTCCTTTCCAGTTTTTAATGCTTCCCAATTTTCTATTATAAGCATGTATTATTTTTATAATTGAAAAAATAAGCACTATTTTTTTTAAACTAATGGTAATTGCCAAGTATACTGCAGTATTCATGTCAGTGGGTTGTCAAATTTTCTTCCCAGCAGAGAAGCTTGCTTGGAAAACAGTAGAAATCAGAGGAGATCTCAGTGAATCTGGTTCTAAAGAAAAGGAGGCTGAGGATGCTTGGGCGAGAAGGCAGAGATCCTGCCTTTTCACAGTTGTGGGTGGAGGGACTGCTGCCAGTGACCAGAACCCTTGGGGTATTGAAAAGCTCACCCCTCCCCCAGTCCATACTTCACACATGCTAATGAGCTGCTATCTTCCATATGGGCCAGATTTCTGATTCCCATATTCCTAACAACACCTACCTTTTCAACACCCCCGTTCCCTGTGATATTCTCAGCAGGTGGCTTTCTGCATGTTCCTGAGGTGGCTTCCTCTGTAGGTTGACGATATGCTTCATTAGTGGATGTGCTTACAGCTCAGAACAGGCGTGTGCCTGAAATGCAGCTCTCACCAGCTCTACTGATCAGGACCTTCCCCAGAGACACACACTTGTGACCCCTCCGCCTTCCCGCATGTACCTTCACCCCTGCCCTGACACCTTGCAGCTCCTGCCTCCTGCAAGGTGCTGTGGGAGAGCAGGGGATGCAAAGTGTAGGGCACCTGCCCTCGCAGGAGCTCTGGACACAAAACGTGTCCAGAAAAGGAGACCACACGGGGAGAATGGAAAGTGCCTGAGAAAGGTCAGGATGGAGTGCCTTGTGTGTGGGGAGAAATCAAGTCAGTTTTAACGGACAGAGTGACAGCTGAGCTATGCCTTAAAGGTTGTGGAGGGTTTGTTCATGGTGAGATGGGAAGAAAAAGCAAAAGTATTCCAGTCCACTCCCACAGAGGCAGCAGAGAAAAACCATAATCTTCTATGATTCTCCAGGATCCAAAATGTTCAAGTATTACTCCCCTGGAGGCTGGACGGCAGAGCCCCACCTGCAAGCCATTAGGCCAAGCTGCCACCCTGTTGGAGTAAAGAAAAATTCCTATCTGCATATCTAAAGTGCTCCAAAAATAAGGTTCCGAGATCTCAACCTTGCTATATGATATGAGAGGTGCAAATTAAAACCACATTGGAAAACCAATGTATTCCGTAGGTGAGGCTGTGGGGAGACAGGCTTTCTCATATATTGCTGGTGTGAGTGCAAAATGCTACTACCCCATGGAAGGAATCTGGCAATAGCTAGGAAAATCATATCGCTTTGACCAGTGTTACCACTTCTCGGAGTCTCTACTGAAGACGCATTGCATCCAATGAGGCATGTGCACAGGCTGCCCTTGGCAGCTCTATTTGTAATACAAAAACCGGAAACAACCCAAAAGCTCACGAACCGGAACTGGTTGAACAAACGAGGGTAGACCCACACAATGGGGTGCTATGCAACTGTAAACAGGAATGACAATCATCTCTGCTTCTGCAACAGAGCCATCTCTAGGATATTATGTTAACTGAAAAGAATAAGAAACAGAACACCACACACAGCAGATCAGATGCCCTTTATCTAAGAAAGGGGGAAAATAAATATGTACTTGTATTACATGTATTTTAAAAAAACAATGGGAGGATAACCCAAAAGCTAATAGGCTGCCTATGAGGTAGAGACAGCATGAGTTGCAGGGGACAGGAAGGGAAATTATACATCTGCTTTTGAAATTTGACTTTGAAACAGTAATTTGCACCCCCAGTGGGAGGTGCTCTAAGGACAAAAGAAGTGCAAAGAGATCTTAAAAGTGTTTTCAATAACCACATAGTTGGTAATAATATTGGTAGTGTAATTCTGAAACACATACACACATATATATACTATATGTACAGATATAGTAAATAAGTGTGCAAACATAACTAGAAACCCAGCCTTTTTGTTAAAAAATATAACATCTAACAATTTAAGGAAAAACTCCATAATCCTTAACTTGAATGGAAAATATCATTATAAACTCATAACATATTTACTCTTATAAAAAATAAAGTAGGGGCCAGCCCCGTGGCTGAGTGGTGAAGTTCACACACTCCACTTTGGCGGCCCAGGGTTTCCCCGGTTTGAATCCTGGGTGCGGACATGGCAGCGCTCATCAGGCCACGCTGAGGCGGTGTCCCACATGCCACAACTAGAAGGACCCACAACTAAAATATGCAACTATGTACTGGGGGGATTTGGGGAGAAAAAGCAGAAAAAAAAGGAAAGAAAAAAGAAGATTGGCAACAATTGTTAGCTCAGGTGCCAATCTTAAAAAAATTTTTTTAATTAATAAAAATATAAAGTAATTCCTAGCAACATCTAGAAAGAATGACCAGCCTTGTAACTATGAATAATACCCCTAGTACCCACGCTGAGGTTTCTACATGCCATTTCCTACTAGGAGGTGACCAAGGATTTTTGGAAATCAGCCAATTTCAGATCTGTGACAGGAAATATACAAGATGAACCTGCAACATCTTGTCATACTTAAGGTCATGTCAAAAGGACTCAGGATCCAGCCTGAAGAGGCTCACACTAGTCAAAAATGGGGCAATTTGATCATCAGAAAGAAATAGGAGAAATCATCAGAAAGAATGAGTGGATGGAGCTAATCAAACGTGTTTTAAAATCTATGGGTTAAAAATGAAACTGATATAAAAATTCTCTTTTGTCATCTTTGGAGAATGTTTGGGAATTAATGCATTATTTTGAAAACTGGTAAATAGAAAAAAAATCAGACATGGTGAACTCTGCCTTGGGATAATCATGTAGCTAATAAAAATCTTACGGAAAAAGTCCAGCAAATAAATAAAGAAGGAAGGAGAGAATTAGAACCTCACCGTCTTGCCACTCCTTATCACATGACGGATCCGGGCAAAGATCATCGTGGCTACTAAGACGAGAAGGCCACACAACAGTGGTGAACTTCATGGCTCAGGCTGACAATCCGAATCCTCTTGATTGAACTACCAGCTGACCAGAAATGAAGGTGATAGAATAAGTCACGTGTGCGTAATCAACAAAATACGGGACGTGAGAAACACTATGGGACAAGAGATCTGATTTTTTCCATTGCAAAAAATTGCAATAAGATCATAATCTGGCCTCTGTTCTCCAACCCTTCTCCTCATCCACCCCTCCCCCACCTCCCAAAGTTCCCGTTTTGGCCATTAAGGCAACCCCTAAGGACCATTTCTTAATGTCCTCTGGATCCCCATTGCAACAGATCAATTGCAAGAAAAAAACGAAAAAGGCAGAGGCAGAATCCATAAATTAAAAGGCATCTAAGAGGCATATCAACCAAATGCACTGTGTGAATATATGGATCCTGATGCACATAAATTAAATTTAAAAAATATTTATTAGCCCATGAGGGTAATATGAACATGAGATATCTGATGATGTTGATGGGCTAAATGATAGAATATTCGAGACTTAGTTTAAAATAATCTATCCCAAGATGGGGGGGAGGTACAGGTAAATTGCAATAGATCATTAATTTATAATTGGTGAAGATATTAATTATTTATTCTCTCTTCTTTTACATATGTTCAAAAATTTCCAAAATAAAAGTTTCTAAAACATTTGAAGGTTTTCTAGTCGCAGCACTCCGCCTGGATTCAGGAGGAGCTATTGAAACAAACTACATAAAGATGACATGTTTTTGGACATCTGCTTTAGATGACAAGAAGCAACTTTTGAGCAAAAGAGATGCTAATGTCAAAGATGCATGTGGAAAGTTTGAATAAAGTTGTTTTCATAAAATGAGAGAGTAGAAAAATACAACTATTTCAAAATTAATATATCATATATGTGATTTTAAATGTGGGTGTAACTGAATTAACAAATTACATAAGTAGACTGTTGACTAATTAATATCTCTAAAAGCTTATATTTTCAAATTAGCAAAAATGAACCTTCTTATTTTTATCCTGTCACTGGGAAAATAGAGGATTGCCTGATTCTTGGGTTGTCTGTTGGTAAGTCAAGTCCATGCCAACTGGCAAATTTAAGGTAAAAAATTGTAAATCAGGTCCTTTCTCCCATGAAATCAACAGTATATTTCTTAGTCTTTGCTTCTAATAAAATTTTAAGGGAGTCCAGATTTGCAACTTGAATGAAATATGAAGCCCTGGTACCCAAAATTTACATTAAATAGTATTTCCATTGAATATTTCGGTCAGATTAAAACTCGATCTACCCAGGGCACTCTCAAACTCCCCATGAAGTCTGGGCCAGGGGCTTTGGAGTGCATTCTCCCCAGGAGCTCCTCACTCAGGAAGCCTGCGCCCCACAACCACTGAGTTCTTCTGGTTATGGGATAACTATTCAATTTAAAAGCAGATGAGAACCTTGGAAATCATCTATTTCCATGTCTTCACATGTCAGAAAGGACAACTGGGGTTCAACCACAGGAAAGTCTCAAGGTCACACCCCAAGTTAGTGAAAGGGCAAGGATAGAAATCTGTGGTTGTTCAGCTCCAGATGGAGCCGATGTTTAGCTGGGATGAGGTCCACCCGTATGATCATTTCATGGTTGTGAGAAGATTCACTCCTTCTGTGTTAGGTAGTAAATAGCTGTTCTCCCTGAGGCCTCCAAGGGCCCACCTCCTATCCAAGCTGCCCTGTCTCCTCTTCTAGAACTTTCCAGACATTGTCAAGACCCAATGTCTACAGGCCTATCCACAGAAATGGCTGAAATTTAAAAGACCGACAGCACCTAATGCTAGTCAGGGTATAGGATGACTGGAATTCTCACACATTGTTGGTCAGAGTGTAAAATGGCACAACTAGTTTGAAAACATGTCTGACAATGTTTTATAAACAATGTCTTATAGCCCAAACACCTGGGCGTTTGCCCAAGAGAAATGAAAACATATGTCCACACAAAGACTTGTGCAACAATGTTCATAGCAGCTCTATTCATAATAGCTCCAAACCAGAAACAACCCAGTGTCCCTCAATGGTGCCTGGATACACCAGCTGTGGTGCACCCGTACAACAGAACTCTGCCGGCAGAAAAAAGGAACAGACTACATGCAGCAGCGTGGATTACTCTCACACGATTATCCTGAAGGAAACAAGCCTTAGACAAAAGTACAGACCACACAATTCCCAGAACAGGCAAAACTAATTGAAGGTGGAAAAATTAGGACAGTTGTTGCCTCTGGAAGGTGAGGGTGAGGGTAAAGCTTGACTGGGAACAGCAAGGAGGAATTTCCAGGGTGACAGTATCTTGATAAGGGTCTTGGTTACATAGGTATGTACGTCTGTCAGAACTCCTCAATCATATGCCTGGAATTGAGGTGTTTCATTTTATGTTAACTTACCTCAAAAGAAAAAGGTACACAAATATGGAACTCGAGCTAATGACGTTCCTGCTGAAGTGCTTAGGGGTAAAGCCCTGATTTCTGCAACCTACTCTCAAATGCATCATCGTAAGCTGGATTTGACGATGTTTGGAGGTATGGATAGATGGATAGATCAGTGATAAAACAAGTGTAGAGTAAAGATTGAAGAATACAGGCGATAGATATATGGGAGTTCGCTGTAACATTCTTTGAACTTTCCCGTATATTTAAACATTTTCCTAATAAAATGCTGGGGGAAAATCTATAGGTTAACACCCAAAGGAGATGTGAACAGGGGCTCCCAGGACCCTGCTCAAGTGTCCCTGCTGTGCCAGTTGTGGACGAGGTGTTAAATACTTGTGCAATGACAGCTGTTCCCAATCCGATGCGCTTTCTTCTGCCCAATAGGTAAGGCTGCCGCCTCCTCCTCGGAGCCTGGAGCACCTGGAGGGTAACAAATACATTGTACCCTGAAGAATTCTTATCCTTTAAAGTTACCTGCCAGTCCTGGCAATAATACGTCTCCAGAAGCCCTCTAGCCTGTGAACTCACCAATGTCTTTGGAACATGGATTTATCTTTTGAATTTAGGTGGAAGCAAAATTGAGATGTCCAATTAACAAACATTGGTCAAGCGTTTGCTATGTGCTAGACAACAGGGATCCAGAGGATACTAAGAAACGGTCCTTAGGGGTTGCTTTAATGGCCGGAATGGGAAGATTTGGAAGTGGGGGAGGGGTGGATGAGGAGAAGGGATGGAGAACAGGCCAGATCACGACCTTATGTTTTGTGTTATGCTAAGACGTGTGAATTCTATTCTCCAAGCAGCAGAGCTCTCTCAGCCCTCCTGAAAAACGGCGTGTGAATCATTCCATGTTTCAAACACTTTGCAAAAATTTCCAGGAGATTTTGAAATTTAAAAAGACATATGGGAGATCTTTTTGGAAATAAAACATTATTTTATATTGGAAATCATTAATTTTTACTTTTTTTCATTTCAAATTTGAAGATATATCCTGCACTTTGCCCTTTTAAAGTAAAGCGTACTACTTACGAAATTAGCCCTGTTCACAGACAGTTCTCAGCAGCTGAGCCTCTCAGGTCAGGAGAAGATGTGGCACACAGCACAGGGGACGACTAGCCGGTAACATTTGTGCTGTTAGTGACTTTGAGACTCCAATCAAGACCCCTTGCCCTCAAATGGTCTTTATTTCCTTGGTAGGCAACTTGATTACACATATGTATGGGCTTGTATCTCTTGGTTGAATCAATTAGATCTCAACGTATAATCGTCCAACAATCTCAACCTAACAGTGCTGGGAGAGCTGTAGGAACCACCTGGTCCAAGTCGCCCCTCACTTTACGGTGAAAGAAGATAAAACTAGGCAACATTTAAGCGACTTAAAGTTACACAGCCAGAAAAGGCAAGCCGGAGACAGATCCAAGTTTTCTAAAACCTTTCTCTTTTTCTTAATCCATAGTATTTTGCAATTCTTAAGAGAAGGAGATAGGTAAAAATTAATTTTAAATTTTTTAACATTTCTATTATTTTAAGAGTTTTTGTCAGAAAAAATGTTTGAGCAAGAATAATTCTCAAAATGGTTAAAGCCCAAGGTCTATGGTCTAATTCAGTCAGACACGTCACATCACTTGGCTCTCTGTTCAGAGAGAAACTTCCCAGGAGGTTATGGATTTGGACAATATGAGCTACTTCACTGAAGGGTATTAAAATATCCTTCTATAAAATCAAATTCCACCAAATGAGCAAAGAAAGATTTTTAAATGGGATCACGTCTCTGAATGCCCTATTGTTCACAAAGCAACCAAAAGAATGAATGTTCCAGGCACTGTTCTAAGGACCACACATGCGTTAACTCATTTATCCTTACAACCACCCTATGATTGTTGCTCTTATCACTGCTCAGGGGAAACTGAGGCACAGTGATCCCTGCGCTGCTAAGAGGCAGAGATTGAACCAGGCAGTGCAACTTCTGAGCTGTTTGCTAAACCCCCAATGAAATCCGCTCAATAATGTCTTGTTATCAATTCCACACGCAACTTAGTCTGTCCTTTTTCGTTTTTCAACTTGATCCTTTCTTTTTCTCCCTTATACTGTAGGGGTGGAAGCAAGAAGCCCAGTGACCAGATGTCCCTGACAGCAGGGGTTCAGCTGTATCTTTCCAGTAGGAGGCGCTCATGCAACTCAGACACCAAAGGCAGGTGCCAGCCATTTGCAGCAGCAAAAGGAGGCTCCGCTCCTACAGAGGCAACCAGCAGGCACCCCCAGACACCATGGTGACCTCACGATGGACACCGACAGGGGCGGCAGCATCTTCATTCACTCCCTGGTCTCTGGGTACCAACAGATACTCCCTTTATGCCCCTCCAGCCCTTCCTTAGTTGAAAACCAATTTCCTTCATTCAGTCCTTCTCTGCTTGAAATACATAGGTCAATTTTTTTTCCTTGAATACTGATAGATTCTGACACCTTACTTAAATATATTACATTTCCCTGTCTTTTCAAATGAATATAACGGACGTCTCTCCTTGACAAGTGAAATAATCATGTTGCTGTGACAGTGACGTCCTCGGGACCTATTTAAGGAGCACACACATCTGTCATCCCTGCTTCTCAGGATCACTTCATAATGATGGGAGAAAAAAATATTTTTTAATTTATGAGCTATAATAGCATTAGAAAGCAACAAAGGGTGCCCCCTGCAGACCAGAAATGTAGAGGAATTCTAGGAAGAGAGAAAGCAGTTGGAGTCCAATGGATGGAAAAATCTGGACAGAGGTTTAAAGGTATTCTTCCCAAGGGAGCCCGAGAGAACCCCTTGGATGGATATCAGCAGGTGCAGACGGCAGGACTGAGCCACTCGTGGGCATCTGAGCTGCATCCAGAACTGGAGGGAAGATCAGAGTCCCTGCCTCTCCCCTCTGTAAACACAGTTGGGGCAGTATGGGAGCTCCAAAGAAAGGCAAAGGGCTTCAGGTGAGGTCCTGAGAGAGAGAAGAGCAGAACATAGACAGACACAGGGGAAGGATGCAGGAAGGAAAAAGGGAGTCAGTTCAGCCAAGGACTGGGATACACCAGAACACAGCCCTTCTTGCCGTGGCACCTGTAGGGGTCTCCAGTCAGCCAGCAGCGCCAGGACCTGTACCATGCAGAGGCCCTCTGCCTGCCCTGGGCTCCCGCTCCTTGTTCACACAAGACATGCTTTCAACGGATCTGGCACTGGGGGAAAGAGGCCCACAGCAGAGGAAGCAACGCTGACCAGGATCGTCCTTGCTTAATAAACACACATGGCAACTAATGGTCACCAGACCTTTGAGGAAAACCACCAAGTAAGAGAAAGATGGAGAGAAACTTGAAACAAGTAACTGACGCTGAAGGAATCAGAGATGATTCAGGATGCTAAAGAAAAACATAATATAAAGCTTAAATTTATTTTAATTTTTAAGTTTTAAAATATATTTTAATTTTAAAAAATCTATACTATACTTGCATGATTCAAAAATCAAAGAAAAATAAAAAGAGATATCTGTTCGTCCAGGCGTCTAACCTTTGTTTTTTTCCCTTCGTTCATGAAAAATATTGTACATTCCTTCCTTCAATGGAAGTACTAAAATCATTAAAAATACTGAAGATATAAAACACATAAAAAAATAAAAATAAAAAGAGAGATATTGAGAAGTATTCCTCCCCACCCCATAGGTAGTCACTTTTATTAGTTTCTTGTGCAAATGCAAGCAAATATGAAAAAATGTACTGATTTTCCTTCCTAGTTTACACAAAACATAGCATACTATCTGCATTAGTTTGCTAGGGCTGCGTAACAAAGTACCACAAACTGAGTGGCATAAACAACAGAAATCTATTGTCTAGCAGTTCTGGGGGCTCGAAGTCCCAGAGTAGAGTTGGCAGGGTTGGCTCCTTCTGAGGGCCGTGAGGGAGGGATCTCTTCCAGCCTCTCTCCTTGACTTGTAAATGGCTGTCTTCACGTTCACGTGGCGTTCTCCCTGTGTGCAACTCTGTCTCCAAATTTCCCCTTTTCATAAGGATACCAGTTAAAGTGGATTAGGGGCCACCCTAATGACCTCATTTTCACTTGGTTACCCCTTTAAAGATTCTATTTCCAAATAAGATCACATATGCGGTACCAGGGGTTAGGCCTTCAACATGCGAATTTCGAGAGGACACGATTCAACCTGTTTCACTATAATACCGTTCTCCTGTTTTGTGCTTAGTAATATACCCCTGGAGCTCTTCCCATCGATACACAGAGAGTTTTTCATTCTTTTATGGCTGTACACCACTTCATTCAGAGGATGTGCTGTGGTGTATTTGAGCATCCTCTATAAATGAACACTTGGGTTGCTTTTTCAATCTATTGCTATTATAAACTAAGCTTCATTTCATAGGTGTGTCAGGCATATCAGTACGATATGGGATACATATGGGATTGCCTGGTCAAACGGTAAATGCATTTGTAATTCTGATAGATATTGCCAGATTGCTCTTCTTGTGGGCTGTGCCATTTTGCACTTCCCCTAGCATTGTATGCGAGAGCTTGTTCCCCCACAAACCCCACAGTTCCCCCACAACAATGGAGTATATTGTTAATATTTTGGATTTTTGCCAGTCTGATAGGTGAGAAAGGCTTTCTTCCTACAGTTTAATGTTCATTTCTCTTACGTGAGGTCAAACATAGTTCACATATTTTAGGGCCATTTGTATTTCTTTTTCTGTTAACTGGCAATTTTTAAAATCGAGTTTTACCTCTTTTTGTTCTAGATTTCTAGGTACTACATACATTAACCAGGTTAGCCCTTTGTCTATGATATGCAATGCAAGTATTTTCCCAGATTGATCAATTGTCTTTTGATTTTGCTTTCTAACTTTTCATTTTGGAAAATTTCAAACATTGACGTAAGTAGAGAGATTATATAATGAACTCCATGTACCCATCACTCAACTTCAACAGTTAGTAACACATGGCCAATCTTACTCTCTCAATAATCCCACTCACTCCCACCCCAGATTATTTTAAAGCACATGCCAGTCATCATAGCTTTCATCCATAAGTAGTCCAGTAGGCATCTGTAAAAGATTCTGTTTGTGTCTCTCTTTTAAAAAAACTGAATCACAATACCATTATCACATACGCAAAATTAACAATACTTCCTTAATTTCACCAAATAATCAGTGTTCAAATTTTCCTGAACACACATTGTGATTAGTTATGTCTCTTAAATCCCTTTTAATCTATAGGTTCAGCCTCTGTCACTCTTTCTTCTTTTGCTTTAAATTCTTATTATTTTTAAAAATTTTGGTGAGGAGAGATTGGCCCTGAGCTAACATCTGTTGCCAATCTTCCTCTCTTTTTTTTTGTCCCCTAAGCCCCAGTCCATTGTTGTGTATCCTAACTGTGAGTCATTCTAGTTCTTCTATGTGGGATGCCACCACAGCATGGCTTGATGAGCAGTGCACCGGTCTGCACCCAGGATCCAAACCAGCAAACCTCGGGCTGCAGAAGTAGAGCACATCAACTTAACCACTCGGCCATGGGGCTGGCCCCTGAAATTAACTTCTGAAGAATTAATTGGGTTGTTGGTTTGGCAGAATTTCCCACAGTCTGGATTTTCTGAGTGCATCCCCATGGTGTCTTTTAACATGTTCCTCTGTCCTCTGTATTTTTTGTAAATTGGTAACTAGATTTAGAGGCATTATCAGATCTGGATTTGATTTGGGGTGGGGGCAACATGACTTCATAGGGAGTGTTGTGTATGTCCTTCAATAGGCACATCATGTCTTGTTTCTCTCTTTTTGTGATGTTGGCAGCTATGATGATCATTGATTAAGTCCATTGATATGTTAGATGTTGCAAAATGATGCCTTTCAAATTCTGTCATCCTTCTTCATTTATTTGCTGGAATATATCTATAATGGGAAACTTCCCCTGATCACTATTCAGTTAACTGGAAGTGCAGTTTGTATAGCAAAGGTAAGGTAAATGTTTGGTTCTTTCCCTCTACTGACACTTTAAAAATAATGATTAGGGGGCCTGCCCAGTGGCATAGTGGTTAAGTTGGCTGGTTTGGATCCTGGGCACTGACCTACACATCGCTCATCAAGCCATGCTGTGGTGGCATCCCACGTACCAAATGGAGGAAGACTGGCACAACTGTTAGCTCAGCAACAATCTTCCTCATCAAAAATAAAGATAAAAATAATGATTGGTTCCCTAGGATACTGCAAAGGGACATGTTATATTCTTACCACTATGAACTCATTTCTTTTAGCATATTTTGTGTTTCAGTCCACCCTAGTTATCATCCCTCTTCATGCTCCAATAGTCCCATCTTTGGTCAGTGAGAGCTCTCTAGGTTGGCTCCTGAGCCCTTTGGATGTAACCTCCGTCATCATTGTAACTGTCCTTGCTGTTTGGTCTGATGAGCTGTTGTAGGTTCATCTTGTATATTTCCTGCTCCAGACCTGGAATCAGCCTTTCCTCCAAGGAGTCTTGTTTCCCTTTTGTGTGAAATGGAATTTAGAGACCACAATATGGACATACTTGTGATATAATCCATTCTAATTAGCGTGGACAACATTATTTACTGCTGTGTAAAAGGAATAATCCAAACCCAAAAGTTCTTAGAAATTAGAACATGTTTACTGAAATAAGACATTCAGTGGGCACAGAGAACATAAAGGGCATGGAGGAAGACCAAGTTAGTGATCTGGAAAATATAATCAAATAAATCTCCCTAGATGTAGAGCAAAAAGAGACAGAAAAGATGAAAGAAAAAATTAAGAGGCATAGAAGATAGATTCAAGGTTAAATATTCAACAGTTAGGATTTCCAGAAGTAAGAGAAAGGAACAATGACATACAGAAAATAATTTTCAAAATAATAAACGTATATACTGTTTAGCCCATGGGTACCATCCTGGAAATGGGAGTGCTGAGTCAACTTCATCACTAAAATATAGACTCTGTAGAAATGTGTTTCCAATGTAGTAATTTATTAGGTAGGATCAGCAGACAGTTAGATCTTTATCTTCTTCTGTTCATTATAATTGTTTGTCTAATTCTGTAAAATGGGAGTGCGTAGGCCTACCTGGGTTCGATCCATATTCATTAAAGCTCCTCCCTTGGAGTTACCAAAATAACCCATACGCAATCTCTACCTTCGTTATCCTTTGAAAGACAATCTATTTTCTGAGAACCGAAGGACCTCTGGTTAGGAAAGAGGATGTTAACGGCAGAAAAAAGGACGTGCAAAACAAATACATCGAAGAGAGCCTCTCAAACTGGGAAAAATGCTATATTGTGCTTTCTCTGTTGGCCTAGAGCAGGAGCGACAAAATAAGGTCTGTGGACCTAATCCTACTCTGCCTGGAATCCTACTCTCTGCCTTGTACAGCCTGCAAGCAATGAATGGCTCTTTAGTGGTTGGAAAAAATCAAAATAATATTGTGACATGAAAATATACTAAATTCACATTTCAGTGCCCATAGGTAACGTTTTCTCGGGACACAGCGATGCTCCTTCATCTCCCTTCTACATGGGCGCTTTCATGCTACAACAGGAGGGTTGAATAGCTGTAGCAGAGATCCTCTAGCCAGCAACGTGGCTGGCAAAGCCTAAAACGCTCACTATCAAAAATATTCACCTTTTCAGAAAAAGTTTGCCAGCCTTTGGTCCAGAGGGTGTGATCCAAGACAGCTTTCCCTTTGGCCCTGCACTCTAATGAGGAAGGTCTTCAAACTAAGGAGAGCAGAGGGCCAAGCAGGATTGTGTGTGTGTGTGTGTGTGTGTGTGCGTGGAAACTCACATGCAGACATACGCTGGTGAAACTTTAGAACCAAAAGATAAACAGAAGATCTTAAAAACCTCAGAGAGATAGAACAGGCTTTCTAGAAGGTAATGGAATTATATTTTCCCACCAACTTTTCACAGGCAATAATAGACACAAGACAACAATGGAGCCTTGTTTCAAAGTTCTTGGGTGAAGAATTTGGAACCTAGAATTCTAGTCTCACCTACACCTGATATCAATGTGAAAGTAAGAGAAAGACATCTAAAAAGACAAGAACTCAAAGTTTATTCCCCATATGAAAGAAAAACCTGCTTGAGGTAGTCTAGCAAAACAAACAAAAATACTCTTTAAAAAGACCACATAAGGGGCCGGCCTGGTGGCGTCATCGTTAAGTTCGTGTGCTCCACTTAGGTGGCGCGGGGTTTGCGGGTTCGGATCCTCAGCGTGGACCTGACACGGCTCATTGGGCCACGCTGTGGAGGCATCCCACATAAAAGAAAGGAAGACTGACACAGATGTCAGCTCAGCAACAATCCTCCTCACACACACACAAAGACCACATGGAATATAACAAAGTGTGGCAGCTGCATGCAACCCAGAAGACATGAATGAGGCCAGAATGAAAATAAAAGGATCCAGCAGAATGATGCTGCTCAATCTTTAACGTGTGGGAGAATCACAGTACAGATTAAAAATGCAAATTCCCGTTTGCTGGTGCAGAGCCTCTGGTGGAGCAGTCCAGGGAGGAAGCACACTTTACACGAGCTTCAGGTCATTCTCTAACTTCACTTAGAGGGACCTCACTAGATTCTGACAACTGTCCAGGAGCAATTTTTTTTTTAACTTTTTATTGAGATCATGATAGTTTACAACTTTGTGAAATTTCAGTTGTACATTATTGTTTGTCAGTCATGCTGTAGGTGCACCACTTCACCCTTTGTGCCCACCCCCACCCCACCTTTCCCCTGGTAGCCATTAATCTGTTCTCTTTGTTTACATGTTTAACTTCCACATATGAGTGGAGTCATGCAGAGATTGTCTTCCTCTATCTGGCTTATTTCACTTAACATAATTCCCTCAAGGTCCATCCATGTTGTTGTGAATGGGACGATTTTATCCTTTTTTATGGCTGAGTAGTATTCCATTGTATATATATACCACATCTTCTTTATCCAGTCATCAGTTGATGGGCACTAGGTTGCTTCCACGTCTTGGCTATTGTACACAATGCTGCAATGAACATAGGGGTGCATGGGACTTTGGGAATTGCTGATTTCAAGTTCTTTGGATAGATACCCAGCAGTGGGATGGCTGGGTCATAGGGTATTTCTATTTTTAATTTTTTGAGAACTCTTCTAAGAGCAATTTTGATGACAAAGAATTACATTTTCTTTTCTATGAGTCCAATCATACCACTTAGTTTTTTCTTTTTTCTTTTTTTACCTAATAAATCATTTCAAGAAATTACTGATTTTTTTCTTTATTGCAGTAACATTGTTTTATAACACTCTACAAATTTCAGGTGTACATCGTTATTTATTTTGATTTCTGTGTAGATTACATCATGTTCACCACTCAATGACAATTACCATCCATCCCCACACACATGAGCCCAGTCACCCCTTTTGCCCTCCTCCCTCCCCCTTTCCCCTCTGGTAACCACCAACCCAATCTCTGTCTCTATGTGATTGTTTGTCATCGTTTTTATCTGCTACTTATGAGTGAGATCATACCGTTATTTGACTTTCTCCCTCTGACTTATTTCATTTAGCATAATACCCTCAAGGTCCACCCATGTTGTCACAAATGGCCGGATTTCATCATTTCTTAAGGCTGAGTAGTATTCCATTGTGTATATATACCACATCTTCTTTATCCATTCATCCCTTGATGGGCACCTGTGTTGCTTCCAAGTTTTGGCTATTGTGAATAATGCTGCAGTGAATAGGGGTGCATGTATCTGTATGCATTTGTGTTTTCAAGTTCTTTGGATAAATAACCAGCAATGGAATAGCTAGATCTATAAGAATATGGTAGTTCTATTCTTAATTTTTTGAGGAATCTCCATACTGCTTTCTATAGTGACTGCACCAGTTTGCACTCCCACCAGCAGTATATGATGGTTCCCTTCTCTCCACATCCTCTCCAACACATTGTTTCCTGTCTTTTTAATTATAGCCATTCTGACAGGAGTGAGGTGATATCTCATTGTAGTTTTGATCTGCATTTCCCTGATAGTTAATGACGTTAAACATCTTTTCATGTGCCTGTTGGCCATCCATATATCTTCTTTGGAAAAATGTCTGTTCAGATCTTTTGCCCATTTTTTAATTGGGTTGTTAGTTTTTTTGTTGTTGAGATGTATGGGTTCTTTGTGTATTTGGGATATTAACCCCTTATCTGATATGTGGTTTGCAAATATCTTCTCCCAATTGTTAGGTTGCCTTTTGTGTTTTGTTGATGGTTGCCTTTGCTGTGCAGAAGCTTTTTAGTTTGATGTAGTCCCATTTGTTTATTTTTTCTTTCGTTTCCCTTGCCCAGTCAGACATGGGACTTGAAAATACGCTGCTAAGACCCATGTCAAAGAGCGTACTACCCATATTTTCTTCTAAAAGTCGAATGGTTTCAGGTCTTATATTAACGGCTTTAATCTATTTTGAGTCAATTTTTGTGTATGGTATAAGATAATGGTCTAATTTCATTCTTTTGCATGTGTCTGTCCAGTTTTCCTAACACCATTTGTTGAAGAAATTTTCCTTTCTCCATTGTATGCTCTGGGCTCCCTTGTCGAAAATTAGCTGTCCATAGATGTGTGGGTTTCTTTCTGGGCTCTCGATTCTGTTGCATTGATCTGTGTGTCTGTTTTTGTGTCAGTACCATGCTGTTTTGGTTACTATAGCTTTGCAATATATTTTGAAATAAGTGAGGGTGATATCTCCAGCTTTGTTCTTTTTTCTCAGGATTCTTTTGGCTATTGGGGTCTTTTGTTGTTTCATACACATTTTAGGATTCTTTGCTCTATTTCTGTGAAAAATTGTTCTTGGAACTTTGATAGGGGTTGCATTGAATCTGTAGTTTGCTTTAGGCAGTATGGACATTGTAACTATGTTAATTCTTCCAACCCAAGAGCACAGAATATCTTTCCATTTCTTTGTGTCTTCTTCCATTTCTTTCAACAATGTTTTATAGTTTTCAGTGTACAGATCTTTCACCTCTTTGGTTAAGTTTGTTCCTAGATATTTTATTCTTTTTGTTGCAGTTGTAAATAGGATTGTATTCTTAATTTCTTTTTCTGTTACTTGATCGTTAGTGTATAAAAACACAACTGATTTTTGTATGTTGATTTTGTATCCTGCAACTTGACCATACTCATTTATTATTTCTAAAAGTTTTTTGGTGGATTCTTTAGGGTTTTCTAAGCATAAAATCATGTCATCTGAAAATGGTGACAGTCCCATTTCTTCCTTTCCAATTTGAATCCCTTTTATTTTTTTTTCCTGCCTGATTGCTCTGGCTAAGACTTCCCATGCTATGTTAAACAAGAGTGGTGACAGTGGGCATCCTTGTCTGGTTCCTGTTCTTAGAGGGATAGCTTTCAGTTTTTCTCCACTGAGAATGATTATAGCTGTAGGTTTGTCATATATGGCCTTTATTATGTTGAGGTACTTTCTTCTATACCCATTGTATTCACGGTTTTTATCATAATGGATGCTGTCTCTTGTCAAATGCTTTCTTGGCATCTATTGAGATGATCATGTGATTTTTATTCTTCATGTTCTTAATGTGGTGTACCACGTTGATGGATTTGCAGATGTTGAACCATTGCTGCATCTCTGGAATGAATCCCACTTGATCACGGTGTATGATCTTTTTAATGTATTGTTGTATTTGATTTGATAGTATTTTGTTGAGGATTTTTACATCAATGTTCATCAGTGATATTGGCTTGTAATTTTCTTTTTTTGTGTTGTCCTTGTCTGGTTTTGGTATCAGGATAATGTTGGCTTCATAGAATGAGTTAGGAAGCTTCCCCTCCTCTTCAATTTTTTGGAAGAGTTTGAGAGGGATAGGTATTAAGCCTTGTTTGAATGTTTGGTAGAATTCACCAGGGAAGCCATCTGGTCCTGGACTTTTATTTTCTGGGAGGTTTTTGATTACTGTTTTGATCTCCTTACTGGTGATTGGTCTATTCAAATTCTCTATTTCTTCTTGATTCAGTTTTGGAAGGTTGTATGTTTCTAAAAATTTATCCATTTCTTCTAGATTTTCCAATTTGTTGGCATTTAGCTTTTTGTAGTATTCTCTTATAATCTTTTGTATTTCTGAGGTGTCCATTATAATTTCTCCTCTTTCATTTCTGATTTTTTTATTTGAGCCTTCTCTCTTTTTTTCTTGGTGAGTCTAGCTAAAGTTTTGTCAATTTTGTTTATCTTTTCAAAGAACCAGCCCATGGTTACATTGATTTTTTCCTATTTTTTTCAGTCTCAATTTCATTTATTTCTGCTCTGATTTTTATTATTTCCTTCCTTCAGTAGAAGGAAGATTTTGGGCTTTGTTTGTTCTTCTTTTTACAGTTCCTTTTGGTGCACTTTTAGATTCTTTATTTTGGCTTTTTCTTGTTTGTTGAGGTAGGCCTGTATTGTTATAAACTTCCCTCTTAGAACCCCGTTTGCTATATCCAATAGATTGTGGCATGTCATATTTTCATTTTCATTTGTCTCCAGGTAATTTTTGACTTTTCCATTGACCCAATTGCCGTTCAGTAGCATTTTATTTAATCTCCACATATTTGTGGCTTTTCTGATTTTCTTCCTGTAGTTGATTTCTAGTTTCATAACTCTGGGGTCAGAAAAGACAGTTGGTATTATTTCAATCTTCTTAAATTTGTTGAGACTTGTTTTGTGGCCTAATATGTGATTAATCCTGGAGAATGTTCCATGTGCATTGGAAAAGGACGTGCATTCTGCAGTTTTTGGATGGAATGTTCTACCTATCCAGTAAGTCCGTCTGGTCTAATGTGTTGTTTAAGGCCAATACTTCCTTATTGATCTTCTGTTTGGATGGTCTGTCCATTGGTGTAAGTGGAGTGTTAAAGTCCCCTACTATTATTGTGTTACTATTTCTCCTTTCATGTCTGTTAATAATTGCTTTACATATTTAGGTGCTCCTATGTTGGGTGCATAGATGTTTACAAGTGTTATAGCCTCTTGTTGCATTGTTCCCTTCATTATTATGTAGTGCCCTTCGTTGTCTCTTGTTACAGTTTTTGCTTTAAAGTCTATTTTTTCTGATACAAGTATTGCTACCCCAGCTTTCCTTTCTTTGCCATTTGCATGGAGCATCTTTTTACATCCCTTTACTTCCAGTTTGTGAGTCTAAAGTTAGGTCTAAAGTGTGTCTCTTGTAGGCAGCATATATGTGGGTCTTGTTTTTTTTTTTTTTTTTTTAATCTAATCAGCCACTGTATGTCTTTTGAATGGAACATTTAGTCCATTGATATTTAAAGTAGCTATTGATAAATATGTACTTATTGCCATTTTGTTACTTTCTTTCTGGGTGTTTTAGCAGTTCTTCTCTGTTCTTTTCTTCTCTTGCTCTCTTCCCTTGTAGTTTGATGGCATTCTTTAGTATTATGTTTGGGTTTCTTTCTCTTAACTATTTGTGTATTTATTATAGGTTTCTGGTTTGTGATTACCATGAGGTCGATATATAATAATCTACGTATATGGCAATCTATATTGAATTGATGATATCTTTAGTTTGACCTCTTTCTTAAAGCTCTACTCTTTTGCTCCCCTCCTTCCACATTTTATGTTTTTGATATCATATCTAACCTCATTTTGTGTGTGTACATCCATTACCTTCTTATTATTGACATAGGTAATTTTAGTACTTTTGTCTTTTGACCTCCATATTTTCTTCATGGGTGGTTGATCTGCTACCTTTACTGTATTTTTGCCTTTACTAGTGATATTACTGCCCCTTTTTCTGGATAATTTTCTTATTCTTGTTTAAGTATGCTCTTTCCCACTTAAATAAGTCCCTTTAGCATTTCCTGTAAAACTGGTTTCTTGTTGATAAACACCATTAATTTTTGCTTGTCTGGGAAACTCTTTATCTCTCCTTCCATTCTGAATGATAACCTTGCTGGGTAGAGTATTCTTGGCTGTAGGTTTTTTCCTTTCAGCACTTTAAATATATTGTGCCACTCCTTTCTAGCCCATAAGGTTTTGGCTGAGAAGTCAGGTGATAGCCTCATGGGGTTTCCTTTGTATGTTTCTTGTTGCCTTTCTCTTGCAGCTTTTAGGAGTCTCTCTTTATCTTTAATTTTGGACATTTTAATTATGGTGTGTCTTCGTGTGGGCCTCTTTGGGTTTATCTTGTTTGGTGCTCTCTCTGTGCTTCCTGTACTTGGATGTCTGTTTCCTTCCTTAGGTTAGGTAAGTTTTCAGCTGTTATTTCTTCAAATAGGTTCTCTGTGTCTTTATCTTTCTATTCTCCTTCTGGAACACCTATAATATGAATGTTAGTGTGCTTGATGTTGTCCCAGAGTTCCCTGAGACAATTCTTGTTCTTTTTAGTTCTTTTTTCTTTTATCTGTTCAGCTTGGGTGATTTCTCTAGTCTTTCATCCAGATGGCAGATGTGTTCTGTTCTTCTGTGTCATCTACTCTGCTAGTGAGTCCCTCTAGTGAATTTTTCATTTCCAGTACTGTGTTCTTCATTGCTGCTGGTTCTTTTTTGTATTTTCCAACTCTTTGTTGAGGTTCTCACTGAGTTCATCCAGTCTTCTCCCAAGATCACTGAGCATCCTTATGACTTTTTGTTTAAACTCTTTGTCAGGTAGATTGTTTATTTCTGTTTCATGTAGTTCTTTTTCTGGGGTTTTGTCCTGTTTTCTTGCTTGGAATGTATACCTCTGCCTCCTTCTTTTGCCTCTTTCTCTGTGCTTATATCTATGTATTAGGTGGGTCAACTATTTCTCTGGATCTTGGAGAAGTGACCTTATGTAACAGGTGCCTTTTGAGGCCCAGCAGTGTGCTTCCCTCTCGTCACTAGTTCCAAATGTTCTAGGAGTGTCCCCTGTGTGAGCTACATGTGCCCGTCTGTTGTGGCAGAGTTGTTCTGGCTGCAGGTGTCCTGGGAGTCTAGGCTGTCCCTCTGGCTGGCAGATTGTAATTCCAAGCTGTGTGTGGCTGCTATGGACTACTCAGCCACTTTTTGGGTTTGGGGAGCCCCAGCACAGTTGGCTGCAAGGTCTAATAGCACATTCCTGGTGTAGTTTTTCTGTTAAGTGAGTAGCCCTGAAGATCTCGTCAAGATGGCGCTGTGAGCAGACGTTGAACTCACCTCCTCCCACGAACACAACCAGGTTATGACAATTTTGGGAAGAATCACCCTGGATTGAAAACTGAAAACTGGATAAAAAGAACCCCCATGACAAGGGACAGTCCTGACGAAAGCAGAAGAGGCAGTAACTCCAGCAGGAGAGGAAAAAAGCCACCTTTGGGAGCAGCGGAGCTTCTCAGCTGGCCAGGCGGGAGCCACCCTAAGGTATGCAGCCCTCCCTGGAGGAGTGAGGTCTGGAGCAGGGGCAATACTGCTATAACCATCCTTAAGACTCAGCCCAACTGAGAGGGTGGTCTTACTGTCTGACTTTGCTGGCTATTAACTGCAGCAAGGACACCCCAGAAAAGCTATCGGCCGAAAGCCGAAAAGATCCGGGTCTTAAAGGGCCCACGCACAAACCCACTCATTGCAGCAACCTAAAATCACCAGAGAGAAGGCTGACTGTCCTTTGGTGAAACAAGACTCACCTGGTGGGCTCTGGGGGCATCTTGGTGAGAGGAGGATCCTCTCCGGAGACTGAGACATTGGTGGGGGCCATTGAGGTGCATCCCTTGGCCTGTTAGCCCAGGGGTCTGCCACACCCACTAGAGCACAGATTTAATCCAGTTCAGCCAGGGCAGGCAACCCACCCTAAGGACTGGCCCCACCTAACAGCAAGCCCTCAGGCTACTTTTCAGCCTGCATTGACTGAGCGCCTTGATCCTCTAAAGGCAGGCAAGGGTGTCTGCCTCTGTGGGGCAGGGCTTGTGTGAGGACCAGGTGAACTGTGGGGGGCATTGGGGCAGAGGTGGGGGCCTCTGCAGTGTGGCGTTGGGGTACGCTCCAGGGGGTTGAGAAGTGTGCATGGACCAGAACTGTGTTGACAGTGTACGTGGTCCAGTGAGGGGTGAGGCTTATCAGCGGCAGAAGACTTGTGCTTCACAAATAGCCATAAAAAGGATCAGCCCCACCTTCCAAAGCCTGAAACAACTGAGTGCCTCCTTGCCAAGGGCTAGCCCCACTCAGCTGCACTCCTAAGAGAACTGACAACAGCCTTGTTGGCCTCAGGCCTATCACAACTGTATGCCCCTGAGCCTAGCAACCAGCTACACTGGGTACCAACCCAATTAAGAGGACAATTGCAATAAGAGTGTGCTAATAGACTTTGTAGCCAACAGTGCTGAGGCCCCTCCAAACCGGATTTACAAACAGCTGGCCAGGGAAGGAAAGATCAGACTCCCTGGGTACCTGCAGTGGGAGCAACCCTGCCACAGCAGAAGAACACAAGTAGCCCACAAAGGGGTCACTCCTGGTTCTTATGGTCTGGTGACAAGAGGCAAGCACACTGCTGGGCCTCATAAGGCATCTCATACACAAGGCCACTTCTCCAAGATCAGGAGACATAGCCGACTCACCTAGTACAAAGAAAATAGCACAGAGAAAGAGGCATAATGAGGAGGCAAAGGAATACTTTCCAAGCAAGGGAACATTACAAAACACCAGAAAAATAACTAAGTGAAACAGAAACTAGTGACCTTTATATTTGAGGATATAATGTGGATATATAATATATATAATGAGGATGCTCACAGATATGCGGAGAAGAATGGATGAACACAGTGAGCACATCAGCAAAGAACTGGAAGATAGAAAAAAGAACCAATCAGAAATGAAGAATACAATACTCGAAATGAGAAATTCACTAGAGGGTCTCAATAGCAGAGTAGAGGAAGCAGAAGAACAGATCAGCGAGCTAGACGAAAGATTAGAGGAAATCACGCAAGCAGAACAGAAAAGAGAAAAAAGAATTATACAGAATGAGAACAGTGTAAGGGAACTCTGGGACAATATCAAGTGTGCTAACATTCGGATTATAGGGGTCCCAGAAGGAGAAGAGAGAGACAAAGGGGCAGAAAATTTATTTGTCAAAATAATAGAGGAAAATTTTCCTCACCTGAGGAAGGAAACAGACATCCAAGTTCAAGAGAGCTCCAAACAAGAGAAGCCCAAAGAGGCCCACACCAAGACATATTATAATCAAAATGTCTAAAATTAAAGACAAAGAGAGAATCCTAAAAGCAGCAAGAGAAAGGTCACAAGTGACATATAAAGGGAAGCCCATCAGGCTGTCAGCAGACTTCTCACTTGAGCCCCTACAGGCGAGAAGAGAATGGCACAACATATTTGAAATGCTAAAAGGAAAAAATCTACAACCAAGAATACTCTATCCATTAAGGCTGTCATTCAGAATGGAAGGAGAGATAAAGAGCTTCCCAGACAAGCAAAAATTAAAGGAGTTTATCACCAAGGAACCAGTTCTACAAGAAATGCTGAAGGGACTTATTTAAGTGGGAAAGCAATGACCACAAATAGAGATAAAAGAAAAAAATTATCAAAAAAACCCAAAACAACAACAAGAAAAAACAGGCAATAAAATCACTTGTAAGGTAAAAGTATAGTAAAGGCAGCAGATCAACTACCTGTGAAGACAATATGAAGGTTAAAAGACAAATGTACTAAAATTACCTATTTCAATGATAAGAGGTAATGGATAGACACACACTAAACAAAAGACTATATATGATGTGAAAAACATATAATGTGGGAGGAGGGAAGTGAAAAAGTAGAGCTTTTAGAAAGAGGTCAAGCTAAAGAGTCTATCTACTCAATATAGACTGTTATATGCATAGTATATTAAATAGGATCCTCATGGTAACCACAAACTAGAAACCTATAACAAGCAGGAAAAAAAGTAAGACAAAAGAAATCAAACATATTGCTAAAGATAGCCATCAAACCACAAGTGAAGAGAGCAAGAGAAAAAGAAAGGAACTGAGAAGAACTACTAAAACACCCCCCCAAAAAAGAAAAAGTGACAAAATGGCAATAAACACATATTTATCAATAGCTACTTTAAATGTCAATGGACTAAATACTCCAATCAAATGCCATAGGGTGGCCAATTGGATAAAAAAACAAGATCCATGTATATGCTGCATACAAGAGACACACTTCAGACCTACAGACACTCACAAACTGAAAGTGAAAGGATGGAAAAAGATATTCCATGCAAACGGCAAAGAAAAAAAAGCGGGGGTAGCAATACTTATATCAGACAAAATAGACTTTAAATCAAAAACTGTAATAAGAGACAAAGACGGGCACTACATAATGATAAAGGGAACAATCCAACAAGAAAATATAACACTTGTAAATATCTACGCACCCAACATAGGAGCACCTAAATATATAAAGCAATTATTAACAGACATAAGAGGAGAAATAGACAGTAACACAGTAATAGTAGGGGACTTTAACACTCCACTTACACCAATGGATAGATCATCCAAACAGAAGATGAATAAGGAAACACTCGCCTTAAATGACACATTAGACCAGATGGACTTAGTAGATATATACAGAACATTCCATCCAAAAACCACAGAATACATATTCTTTTCAAATGCCCATGGAACATTCTCCAGGATTGATCACATATTAGGCCACAAAACAAGTCTCAATAAATTTAAGAAGATCGAAATAACACCATGCACCTTTTCTGACCACAAAGGTATGAAACTGGAAATCAACTTCAGAAGGAATACCAGAAAAGCCACAAAAATGTGGAGATTGAACAAAATGCTACTGAACAATGATTGGGTCAATGAAGAAATCAAAGAAGAAATAAAAAAATTCCTGGAGACAAACGAAAATGAAAACACAACATGCCAAAATCTGTGGGATACAGCAAAAGCGGTTCTACGAGGGAAGTTTATAGCAATTCAGGCCTACCTCAACAAAGAAGAAAAATCGCAAATAGACAATCTAAAAGTGCACCTAAAGGTACCGGAAAAAGAACAACAAACAAAGCCCCAAATCAGCAGAAGGAAGGAAGTAATAAAAATCAGAGCAGAAATAAATGAAATAGAGACTAAAAAAACAATAGAAAAAATTAGTGAAACCAAGAGCTGGTTCTTCGAAAAGATAAACAAAATTGACAAACCCTTAGCTAGACTCACCAAGAAAAAAAGAGAGAAGCCTCAAATAAATAAAATCAGAAATGAAAGAGGAGAGATTACAACGGACACCTCAGAAATACAAAAGATAAGAGAATACTATGAAAAGCTATAAGCCAACAAATTGGATAATCTAGAAGAAATGGATAAATTCTTAGAAACATACAACCTTCCAAAACTGGACCAAGAAGATGTAGAAAATTTGAATAGACCGATCACCAGTAAGGACATCGAAACAGCAATTAAAAACCTCCCAAAAAATAAAAGTCCAGGACTAGATGGCTTCCTTGGTGAATTCTACCAAATATTCAAACAAGACTTAATACCTATCCTTCTCAAACTCTTCCAAAAAACTGAAGAGGAGGGGAGGCTTCCTAACTCCTTCTACGAAGCAAACATTATCCTGATACCAAATCCAGACAAGGACAGCACAAAAAAAAGAAAATTACAGGCCAATATCACTGCTGAACATCGATGCAAAAATCCTCAACAAAATACTAGCAAATCAAATACAACAATACATTTAAAAAGATCATACATCATGATCAAGTGGGTTTCATTCTGGGGATGCAGGGATGGTTCAACATCCGCAAATCTATCAACGTGATACACCACATTAAGAAAATGAAGAATAAAAATCACATGATCATCTCAACAGATGCAGAGAAAGCATTTGACAAGATACAGCATGCATTTATGATTAAAAAAACTCTAAATAAAACGGGTATAGAAGGAAAATACCTCAACATAATAAAGGCCATATATGACAAACCCACAGCAAATATCATTCTCAATGGAGAAAAACTGAGAGCTATCCCTCTAAGAACAGGAACCAGACAAGGATGCCCACTGTCACCACTCTTATTTAACATAGTATTGGAAGTCCTAGCCAGAGCAATCAGGCAAGAAAAAGAAATAAAAGGGATCCACATTGGAAAAGAAGAAGTGAAACTGTCACTCTTGGCAGACGACATGATTTTATATCTAGAAAACCCTAAAGAGTCCACTAAAAAACTTTTAGAAATAATAAAGGAATACAGTCAAGTTGCGGGATACAAAACCAATGTACAAAAATCGGTTGCATTTCTATACACTAACAACGAAGTAGCAGAAAGAGAAATTAAGAATACAATCCTATTTACAATTACAACAAAAAGAATAAAATACCTAGGAATAAACGTAACGAAAGAGGTGAAAGATCTGTACACCGAAAACTATAAAACATTGTTGAAAGAAATTGAAGAAGACACAAAGAAATGGAAAGATATTCCATGCTCTTGGATTGGAAGAATTAATGTAGTTAAAATGTCCATACTTCCTAAAGCAATCTATAGATTCAATGCAATCCCTATCAAAGTTCCAACAACATTTTTTACAGAAATAGAACAAAGAATCCTAAAATTTATATGGAACAACAAAAGATCCCGAATAGCCAAAGGATTCCTGAGAAAAAAGAACAAAGCTGGAGGTATCACACTCCCCAATTTCAAATTATACTACAAAGCCATAGTAACCAGAACAGCGTGGTATTGGCACAAAAACAGACACACAGATCAATGGAACAAAATTGAGAGCCCAGAAGTAAACCCACACGTTTATGGACAGCTAATATTCGACAAGGGAGCCAAGAGCATA
>NC_060267.1:99569180-99757629 GCF_021613505.1 Equus quagga
CGATCATCTACCAGTACTTCGAGATCTTCGTAAAGGAGCAGAGCGAGGTCGGCAGCATGGGGGCCCTTCTCTTCTGAGCCCTGTCTCCCCTGGGCCAGGGGGAGGAGGCGTGCCCAGAATTGCTGAGGAAGGGGACAGCAGAGCCTCTCTGAGGGGACTCGTCACAGCGCGTGCTGCTCTGGCGTACGGACTTCTGTTTCATAATTTCGTATTCTTTCATTCCACTTTGTAAAGTCCTAGAAATTTTCCAATTTGAAATTTTGCTTTTCATTCTGGCATTGGCAAAAGAACTATAGAAGTGAGGTTTATTCAGCTCACTGCCAGAGGTGGGGGTGGTAAACCACTGTCCCCAAGTGTCCACGTAACTTTTGTTTTAACCTTCGCACCTTCTCAGTGCCGTTGCGGCCGCAGTGGTCTCCGCCGTTCCCCCATGCTGGGGGTGCCCTGGAGAGAAGCACAAACACTGTGAAATGTGTCTGTTCGTTGTGGCGTGGGGTGTGAGGCTGGGGGCAGATCTTGTGTTTGCCGGTGGGTGTGGGCAGCTCGCCAGCGTGTCCCCTTCCCAGTCGGGTAGGCGTATCTGGCTTAATACTGTTTCTCTCGAAGTCACAATTGTTCTTTCTTTTAAAAGTAGTTTTTTAGGACAGAGCTTTTTCCAAAAGAGAGGGATGAATTTCCCAGGTCATATGCTTGGGCCATCTGTTAATTTTTCTGCACGTGCCTCTTGGCTCTTCTCGTTTACTGTTCCAGTCGGGCTTTGAGTCCGAAAAGAACAGAGTGAGCCTGGCTCTGCCGTCTCTGTCTTTAGGCAGCTTGTATCCTCTGACCGAGCGAGGCCAGGACTCAGCAGCTTTACAGAGTTGCACTTGGCCGAGCTAGGTAGACGTTGTGTGGAGGACCCTTGAAGTGATGTCTGTCTGTCCACTTCTTCCGGTCAGTTGTCACTGGACTTGCCTGGTTCGTTCACTCCTCTTCTTACCCCTAGAGAGGGGAGGCACGTGGCCGGCACTGAGAGGGTGGAAAGAGCGATTGGCGTTCACAGGCCACTGCTTCCTTCTAGGCTGAAAACTCCCCACTCGTATTGTTAGAACATTTTTATTGTGCTTAGGACCAAATGCACGTAAAGTCAATGACAAGCTGCCGCCAGTCTCCTCTCGACTTTTGCCAGCACCGCCCAGCAGAGAGGAGAGTACAGCCTGAGCCAGGGGAAGTCAGGGTCTGAGCTGGTTGTCTTGGTAAGTTCTTCCGTGGTTTGATATAAAAAGATTCCAAGTTACATTTAAAATAAGTTCTGTTCCCAATAATAGGTGACCTAGATCTTAGAAGTTGGAACCTTTTCCTAAGGCCTTTCGGGAGGCCCCTGTCGGGGCAGGCAGGGCTTGGCAGCAGGGGCGGCAGAGCCGGGTGCCGCAAGCCTGCAGCTTCTCCCTGGAGGATGCCCCAGTTCTAAGAAGGGAGTATCAGGGGCCAGCGCAGCCCTGTGGAGACAGACACCCCACCAGCAACAGGCACACAGTGGCCTTCGAAGCACAGAGCCATGGTCACAATTCAGTAGAGGTGGCACACCTGGCGCTTGTCTGAGTCAGGAGGGGCTCCCAGGAGACCTCACTGGCATTGCTAACCAGGGAACAGACTGGCTGAGGGACAAGAAGCGACTTGCCTAAAGCCACGCGGCAGGTCAGCAGCAGAACCAGGAAGGGCCTGGCAGGTCTGCTGACCCCTGGTCCAGGGCATACCACCATATCACACGTGGCCTTGTCAGACCCAGTCCTGAGCAGAGAACTGACGCCCCCCACAAACATGATCTGCACGGGCCCACCGTGGGGACGCTGCGGCCTCTGGGGGCAGGGCAGCAGTCCCTGGGCTGGCGCCTGTGGGCTGGAGGGCACCGGGCCGCATGCAGGGAGCCCCGCAGCTCTGCCTGCAGCCTGTAACCATTCAGCGCGGCCCTGCACGGCTCGGGCTCTGCTTAGTGATCACGGTGGGTGGGGGCTGACCTCAGCTTCCAGGGGACTGTCACTGTGGACGCCAAAATGGCATAACTGAGTTAAGGTGATCAAGTGACAAATAAAGCCAATTGTTTACAAGCCATTTTGTCATGATCTCTTGGTTTTCAGTTCCCCTTTATTGCCAAGAAGGCCAGTGAGAGGAGAGCTTGGGTGCTCTTCAAGTGCGTATGAGGTTGGTTGGGTCCTGGTTTTGCATGGGATGCCCCAGGTCTCCCCTAGATGGAAGTTTCTCAGGCATTTTGCCTGGAAAACTTCCTCCTTCTGGTGGTAGTGTCAGCTGCTTGCTCAGCTCTTTGGTAAAGTGAAACGCAGGTGGCTGAGCAGAAGCCCTGGGGCCAGGCCAGTGTGCGGTGACTCCAAGGCTCTCCCAGGAACGTGGGAGTGGACTGACATCTGTCCTATGAGGGCAGCCCACCGCGCTGCCCCCGCAGAAGGCACAGTGTCCTCCTGGCAGGAGCCCGTGGCCCCACGCCTCCCAGTCCTTGAGTCCAGCCAAGAAGCACTGCTGCCTTTGGCTGTGGCAACAGACCTCAACACACATCTAGTCTGCCGATCAGCCAAACCTGTAGCTAAGCCAGGAGGGTCTCCACTTTGCCGTGGCCCCCAGCATCGTGTGGACGGGAGTGGCAGGCATGATGCCTGCTCCCCTAGAATGTGCCAGGCAGGAAGGTCCCTGACGGTTTCCACTCAGCCAAATAGCAGGCTGTTTTCAGGGTAACGTGAGAGAGAGACTTCCTGCCCACCCAGATTTCGACGCTGACACAGTTGTCCCTGACAAGGCCTTACCTCAAGCCCTCTGCCACCATCCCCTGCCTGGTGCTTCCTCAGTGACCCCTGAGTGACAGGTGAGCAGTAGCTTCCTCCTTAGCTGGACTTCAGCCACTGTTTCTATGTAGAGCCTTACACCTTGTCTTGGAAGAGTTCTGATTTCTAGGTGGCACTGAGCCAGGACAGCATGTCCCTCTAGGACCACTTGAGGGACAGGTGTTGGGGCCTGGCCCTGCAGAAGCCACATGCAGCATTGTGCTCTGAGACTGCGCTGGGACACACACGTGCAGCCAGTCTGCCCCATGCTCCTTCCAGGCCTGCCGGCCACAGGAGTGGGCTTGGAGACCCCAGACAGAAGCCAGGCAAGCAGGCACAGCAAAACGCGGGGGCCAGCAGGGTGCCTTGTTCTGACCTCCAGGAACTCAGCAGAAGAGCCCCCGCCCCTAGGCAAGCTCTGTGCCCTCTCGCTATCTGGGCCTGTGGCCACCCACCTCAGTTGGGAGCAGAGAAACAGGCCCATGTTCGAGCGGTCCCCTGTGGCTCGGGGTGCCAGGCTGTGCCTTGGCTCACTGTGCTGCCGGGCTGGCCCCACAGCTCCTGTGCACCTCACTCCCACCCGTGCACTGGGGAGTGTGGAGCGGGGCCTCCTCCCAGTCCAGGGAACGCTCTCGGTCTTCCCTCTGCTGTGGGGCAGGCACCGTGTTAGCCGCTTTCCACACCTGACTTCATCCCCTCCACCCCCACCTGCTAGAGGCCCAGGAGCAAACAGCTTGTCCCCTTTTGACTGGTGCAGACTGAGGCCCGGGGAAATCAAGTGCGGCCAGAAGTCACACTGCCACTTAGCAGCAGAACCAGACTCAAAGCCCAAGTGTCCTTCCTTCTCCAAGCTCCTGCTTGTCTGGGGGCCTGCCTGCAGGGACCTCTGCTAGAGGCCTAGTTAGAGCAAGGAATGAGGGCCCAGGGAAATGTGCCCCACTCCAGAAGCCTCTCCATGCTGCCCTTGGCTGGCTCCCTGCGGGGAAACTGCCCTTGGCTCGGGGCAGCCCCACCTCCCCTGGCACCCCTGCCCCAGCCCACCACCTCCCTCTACCTGCTGACACCCCACCCCATACCCCTCCCCCAGCCAGCTCCTGCTGCACACCATTCCGGCCCCGAGGCCCTGCCAGGCGGGGAAGAAGTCCTCAGGAACTCACACAGTGGGGAGAACGGGAGAGCCTCCCATCTCTGCCCTGAGGGCCAGCCCACGGCCCAGGGAACAGCATGGCTTCCTGACACCAGGGCACGTGGCACTGTCCGAGGGCCAGCAGGAGCCCCAGGGTGAACCTCAACACCCACCAGGGCCGGGCCTGGCGGGTCCCAGGGGTGCCCCTGAGGGCCCATGCCCACCTCACTCCCCTGCCCCAGACCCTCTCGGACTCCCCTTCACCCTGCCCCAGCGTCTTTGGCCAGCACACCTCCATGCGCAGCCCGCACAGTGGCACCCGCACCAGCGATCTCGGGGCGCCAACGGCTGCTACGCACTGCTGGCATGAGTCTCGGGAGCAGGGTCTCAGCATTCGAAGTGCGTTCAAAGAAACCAGTCACAAAAGAGGACAAACACACCATGTGATCCCATTTTTATGAAGTTCCAGAGCAGGAAAAGCTGATCTATGGTGAGAAAAACAAGAACAGTGTTGCCTCTAGAGTGTTGGAGATTGACTGGGAAGAGGCGCCAAGGGAACTTTCTGGGCTGAGAGTAACATCTTCAATAGGAGTTTGGGTTTCATTTGTCAAAACGCATGGAATGGTCCGCTTAGGATTAGTGCAGCTCACTGTGTGTAAATGTAACCTTTAAAGCAACATAAACATTGAACTCTAGATAATTGTACGTTTGCTAACTATTTAGGGATGAAGTGTACTGATGTCTGCAACTTAGTTTGAAATGCATAAAAGAAGACTGGCAGGGCCGGCCCGGTGGCGCAGCGGTTAAGTGCGCACGTTCCGCTTCGGCAGCCCGGGGTTCGCCAGTTCGGATGCCGGGTGCGGACGTGGCACCACTTGGCACACCATGCTGTGGCAGGTGTCCCACATATAAAGTAGAGGAAGATGGGCACGGATGTTAGCTCAGGGCCAGTCTTCCTCAGCAAGAAGAGGAGGATTGGCAGCGGACATTAGCTCAAGGCTGATCTTCCTCAAAAAAAAAAGGAAACTGGATAAAAATGAATTGATGGATGGAGGGAAGGATGGCCAGTGCCTAGGTGACAGGTATACGGGGGGGGGTTCCCTGCATTATTCCTGCAACTTTTTTCCCCTTTTTTTCTATTGAGGTATAATTGACATATAACATTATATCAGTTTCAGGTGTACAACATAATGGTTTGATATTTATATATATTGTGAACTGATCAGACAAGTCTAACATCCATCACCAGACATTGTTACAAAATTTTTTCTCCTTGTCATGAAAAATTTTAAGATCCACTCTCTTATCAACTTTCCAGTATACAGTACAATACAGTATTATTAACATCGTCATCATGCTGTACATCACATCCCCAGGACTCACTGATTTTATGACTGCAAGTCTGCACCTTTTGACCCCTTCACTCATTTCACCCACCCCTCCCCCTGCCTCTGACCACTTAGATGATGCTAAATGAAATTAGTCAGACAGCAGGAGTCGTGGACACCGAGGAAAAAGGCCAGGCCTTTGCTTGTCCTCTCCTCGCTGCTCCAAAGCTTGTGTGGCCCTGCCACTTCTCCTAAGTTTGAAACTGTTCACAGTAAATGCTGGGAAGCATCCTGTGTTGGGGTACCGGATGGGGGACGCCCCGGACGTCTGGAGTACCCTGGTGCACGGCTGGTGGCTTGTGGAGGGGACAGGGTGGCTGAGGGCAGGGGGAGAGGGAGAGTCACCACTGTACAACCCTTTGTACTTTTTACATTTTGAGCCATGTTCGAAATTATCAATTCAAATATAAATATATATATATATATATATATATATATTTAATAAAAGCCCAGCTCGACAAGCTTTCCCTGACTGCTCTTTTCCCACGTGCGCGTTTGGACACACACTCCTTCCTCCCTGCCCACCCTGGCTTCAGCCTCTGTTGCAGGCAAGGGGGCTGGCGGGCGCGGGTGGGACGCGGGTGGGACTCGGGACGTCCAGCTTTGGCCAGGCTTGGCCGCGTCCCTGGGCAGGGCGGTGAGGGGCGGGCGCGGAGGCGCGTCTGGCCGCGCGGGGGCGCTGTGGTCTCGCAATCGCCATGCGGCGGTGGGGATGCTGCGGAGACCCCCGGGAAGGGGAAAGAGGAGGGACGCGCGGAGCTCCTGCTGCTGCTCGCCCCTGAGACTCCGCCTCCCACCCGACAGGCCCAACCTGCGCAACCGGGCCCCTCACCCTTACCCTCGGCTCGCTCGCGCTCCCCTCGACCACTCTGGGCACTCGGGCTACCCGCCAGCTCTTCCCCCCTGCCAGGCCCCTGCCCTGGCTCTCCCGGGCGTGGGGTAGCCGGCCTCCCCGTGCGCTCCCGTCACCTCCTCTGGGAAGCCCTCCTGGCCCCTCCCATAGCACCAGGCTCGCGGCTCCTTCTAGTCCGTTGTCGGTGGTTGGGTTGGCGGCTGTCTCCGAGGCTGACCCCTCCCCTCTCTCCAGAGTCCCTAGTCGGCCCCAGGCGGCCCTGGCTCTTTTCTGAGGAGAGGCTGGGGGCAAGTCACCTCGGTGGGCATTGTGCGCTTTGGCGCTAGCAGGCCAGGCCAGCTCTTCTTCGCAGCCACCTGATGTGGCGCGAGCCGGGCCACTTGGGCTGAGAGCAGAAGGCGGTGCGAGTCGCACAGGGAGCGCAGTGATGTGTGCTGCTCAGGAGGGGACCGACCTGGCGCGGCACCACTTACGGACCTTGCGGGCTGGGAGAGGAGTTTGGAATTTGTCCCATGGGCCATGGGGACTTGTGAGAGGGTTTTGAGCAGGGGCCTGACTAGGTCAGATCTTGGGTTTTCGAAGACGGCTGGGACAGTGGGGAGGGGGCCTGAGAGGAGGGAGGGCACTTTGGCTGTCCCCAACTCTCGGGCCGTCCGGTGTCGTGCCAACCTGAGTCACGCAGGCCCCGATGTTACTGCGCCACGTGGGCCCGACCACGCCTTGATGACACCTCTCTGCACGCTGTACATGTATGTGCCCCAGCCCTGTGTCCCACACATACGTGTCCTGGTTACCGCCGGGCCCTGTGTACACGTGCTGCGAGCCTGCGCCCCAGGCCTGCACCCACCACCGCCTCGGTGTCCCCTGTGCCCCGCGTGTGGGTCCAGGGAGTGCGATGTGCGGTGCGCAGGCACACACCCTATACGCCCCGGCAGGCGGCACGGAGGGTTTAAGGGTCCCCAGCCGGCACTGCCGCCGGCCAGCACGCACCCCGCCGGGCCGACCCTGCCGCATCGCGGCGGTGCGGGGTCCGCGCCCGCGCCCCGGCGCCCTCCCCGCGGCTGCCCGCGTCCCCATTAATCACGCGGCGCTGACGGCACCGATCTGCGCGCGGGCGGCGTGACGGCGGCGGTGGCGGCGGTGACGGAGCGGGCAATCGGCGGGCGCCCATCGGCCCATCTTATCGCGCCGGCCCAGCCGCCGCCCGCCGCGCGCCGCCCATTGATCGCGCCGGGCCGGGGCCGGGGGTCAGCGCGGGCCGGGCCGACCTGACAGCCGCATCCATCGCCGCCCAGACGCGCGCTGATGGCGGCATGGGCGGCACGGCCTGGCCATTAATCACCGCGCCTGCCGCCGAGTGACGGGGAGGGGCGACAGGGCCAGCCGGGCCGACAGCCAGCCCTCGGGGCCGGCCCACCCCTTCCCCACCACCGGCCCCGCTGCGCGGCTCGCTGCGCCCTGAGCGGCCCAGTCACCCTGCCCAGGCCTCCCCCTGACCCCCGGGCCTGCTGTCCCCAGAAAAAATGAGGAGGGAGTGGCCCCCCACTGGAGGAGGCAGGGCCGATGAACATTTGAGGAGAGGGAAGGGTGGTGATGGATGGACGATAAGCAGGTGGACCCAGGTGGACACTGTCGTACCTCTCAGTGGGCCTCTTTGCCAGAGATCAAAAGGGAGGGCTGGCCTGGCCTGACAAACGTTACTGCTCGGCTGAGACAAAGGGGGCAGCCATTTCTCCCTTCCACTGCTCCAGCCCCAGGGGGCCTCCCTAGGGATGAGGGTCCCAGCGGCCCAGGGAGGCCCAGCATATCCTTCTCAGAAGTCACGGCCACTAAGGGAAAGCCCAGCCCTCTGTCTGCTTTCTCTTCTCTGCTCGAGCTTGTGTGGCCCTGAGCCAGTGCTTATCCCTCTGGGCCTAGAAGTGGGAGCGCCAGCCCCACGGGATCTCTAGGCCTTTCAAAGGCCCACTGGGATGGGGAGGGGCACAGTCTAGCAGCTTCTGGCTCCTGTTGGACAAAGTGGGACCTTCTTTTCTTCCGAGGACAGAGATTGGGAACTCCACTGAATTTTAGTATCTTGAACGCCTGGTGCAGCCACGTCACCTCATCAAGTCCATGTGTGGATCTATGGGATATGACTGCCCCCATCTTACAGATTAGGAAACCGGAGCTCAAGGCCCACAAGGGACTAGCCCCATCAGGACCAAGGGCCAAACACAATCAGAACCACGTCCCTGCCCATGATGCCCCCAGAACCCCTTTGCTCCTCTCTCCTACCTGACACCTCTGCCCAGAACCCCTCGAGAGCAGGGACTGCTCAGGCTGGTCCAGCTGCCCAGCCCAGGGCTGGCCCTGGGAGGGGCCAAGGAACACTCCTTTCCTGCCAGAAGCCTGCTGGCCCTGGGGTCTGAGACATGGAGGCCAACAGGGAGTGTGACCTCCACCATTACGCAGCTCCATTTTATAGAAAAACGGTTGAGAAAGGTTTGCGAACCAAGTCACTTTCTGGTGTGACACCACCATCTGTTTAGCCTTAAAAAACAAAATATTCTACGAACCAATCTACGAGGTAGAATCTAAGAGGTGTGGTGGGGAGAAGGCATTTGGGCTGAGAAAATAGAGGACAGGGACAAGGTGGCTTCCCAGCAAGGGCCAGGGACCCTGTCTTTCAAGAGCCCTCCAGCTCTCCCGCGCATTTCCAGGGCCATGAGCACTGGATCAGGGAGCTGGGATTTACATGCAAACACTCCTCCTCGGCCACCCAATCGGCTTGCTGGGAGGCACCCACGAGAGCCTGGGCCCTCCGCTTGGAACATCAGCCACTTCCTATGACTAGCCCCCACCCTGCCTCACTTTAATATTACAACAATTTTTCATGCCCGAGCTGAAATAGTGCAAAAAATGGAGCTGCTGTAATTGTTGTTAGATTGTGTGTCAGCCTGATAAGATGTAACAAATATTTTCCTCCCCACCAGGGTCTGTTTCCCTGTTGGTAATGGATGGAGAAACTTCTCATAGTCGGCGAGGGATCGGTCGTAAAAACTTCACCTGGAAGATTAATGTAATCATCACAGGCCTTGCTGGAAGAAGTAGGAGGAAAATTAAAATAACCCAATCTTCCTACCTATCCAGAACCGTCTCCCTCACTTTGGAGCACAGACCAGCGAGGCGGGCCATCTCGCTGGGCACTGTCAAGGCCAGGATACCTGAGGAGCAGGAAGAGGGGGCCGTGACCACCCACAGCCCTCTTCACAGGGAATGCTCTGGACATCAGGGTTTCCTGAGCAGCTGGGAAGAACTCTGTCCCAACCTGCGCTTGGGAAGCTTGGCATCACCACTGCTTGTACCCTGCTCCTCAAATGCTGGGAGAGCTTTCGGGGCTGGAGAAGAGGTCCAGCCAGGGCAGAGCCTGGTTCTTGTCCTCTGGGGCGAGTCACCTTCCTCACACCTGACCCCGCTTGCCTCCCCTGCCTGGTACAGAGGTCCAATCTTGAAGGCCCCTCCAACTCAGCACACTGAGGAAGATGGTACAGCTGCAGGGGTTAGGAGCAGACTCCAAGTCTGACGGCAAATCCTGGTTCCATCTCTTACAGGCTGGCCAAGTGAGTTAACCTGTCCCAGTCTCTAGGGCTCCCGGGAGAGTGTGGGTGCACATGGAGAGCACTAACACAGGCCCTAGGACACTGGGAGCTCTGCTACATCTTAGCTATCACTTTTCTTTTTTCTAACGTGACTTCAGTTGGGAGGCCAGAGACACAGGCACAACCTCAGAGGATTTGGGCAGCCAGGACAGGCACAAGCGCCCAGCCCTGTCTTCAGGGAACATCCCACCATCCACTGTGCCTGGTTTCCTCACACCCCAACTCCCAGACCCCCTGGCTGGGATCTCCCTCAGGGGCCAGGCCCATGGAAGAAGATCCATTCTGGCAGCAGGGACTAGCTGGGGCCTTCTCAGACCGCAGCATGGCCTGGGGGCTCTCAGAGGGCTGGGCGGACTCCCACAGCACTGCCCGAGCCGTCCTGCCCACGGTCTCCTGGACATGCTCCGAGGACTGGCACCAACAGGAGAACAGCTGCGCCTGCTCCCCAAGGACCTCACGGCCAACCTGGATTAACGCAATGACGGGATCAAGATGACCACCTTGGTTAGTCCCCTCACCTGCACATAACAGCGACACGGGGAGCCTGCCTGTGAGGGCAGAGAACCAGAACGATGAGCCCGTGCCGATGCACTGCTTCTGTGGCTGAGCCCTGCTCGGGCGGCACAGGGCTGGCAGACAAGGACTGGGCCTGGCAGAGAGAATGTTGTGCTCATCCTACCAGGCAAGAAGGTTCCAGTATGGGGCCTGTCAGACACTGCCATTTCGCCTTCCTCTCAAGGGGCTGAAAACCCCACTCAGTGGACTAACAGAGATGTAGTCCCAGTGATGGGGACACGTCAAAGGGACACAGGAGCCAGCTGCAATGGCTAACAGTCAGAGCCGGACCAATATGAGCAACAAAATCAATAACCTCACATTAGATTATAACGCAAAGTATATAATGAATATCCATGGAGTCCATACCAACATCAGTGACTGAATAAATGAGCAAATGGGGAAAAGAGACAATCTCCTGTGAGGATTTCCAAGTAACGGATGCAGATACCCGGCCCTGGTGGAAGAGCTGCACAACTCCCCCGCTTAAGTGTGGGCTGCTCAGTGACTCGTTCCAATGAGAAAAGTAACTTGATAGTAGAAAAACCTGACAAATGCAACCTCAGCCAGGGGTCAGGGTCAAGGCCTTGTCGTGCAGACAGCACGCACCCTTGATGTGGTGTGATGGGAATGGCACTTTACCTCTGCGGTCTTCCTCTCAATAACCCACAATCCTGGTTTAATCATGAGGAAACATCAGACAAACCCCACTGAGGATTATCTGACAGAACACCTAACCAGTGCTCCTCAAAACTGTCAAGGTCATCAAAACAAGGAGTCTAAGAAACTGTCACACCAAGAGGAACCTAAGGAGGTACGATGACCAACTGTCATGTAGTGTCCTGGGTGGGATCCTGGAACAGAAAACGGACACTAGTCATTGAGGAAATGTGAATAAAGTATCATGTGTCAATACTGGTATTAAATGTGACAAATATACCATACTACTCTAAGACATTAACAAGAAGGGAAACTGGGTGTGAGGTATACGGGAACTCCCTGTACTATCTTCACAATAATTCTGTAAACTTAAAACTCTTCTAAAATAGAAAGTTCACTTCAAAAAAATTAAAAGAAGAGAGAGAGCCGTCATCAAAATAACCTGTAAGGATTTATTAGAAACACACCAGGTGAGACAGGATTCCTTCCAAGCAAACACAGGAGAAGTTACGATAATTTAAGAAGAAACGTCTTCCACACTCAACTGACAATGCTGCTAACGCTGTCCGAATGGGGACAGAACCTGGAGCCCAGGGGCAAGCCTCCTGCCCGCAGGCTGGACCCAGGGCCAGGCCCGCCCGGAAGTCTCTCCTCACAGAAACCTCGGCCATCTCACTTCATGTACTTATCCTGCTGGTCAGCCAGGATTTTGGCCGAGGACTTGGCATCATAGAAGAGCTCACTGATCTCCTCGACGTGCTCCTTCTCAATGCCATCCTTCCCATTGATCTTAGCAAGCAAGTGGGCCGGGGTCAGCAGCTGCACCGAGTACCTAGAGTGGGTGGAGGCAGAGCAGGAGTGAATGGGGGCCCCAGATGGGAGCCCCTCCCCAAATCAGCAGAAGCACTGACACCAGGGGCTGAGCCCAATGCTGGGCTTGTACTAGCTGTGGCTGGCACAGCAAACAAGGAGATAGCGAGCTGTCACTTCTCAGAGTTGCGCAGGCATGACCCCATCGGAGGGGCCAGAAGTCACCAACGTGACCCAAGTCCTACTCCCCAAGTCCTGGTCGCAGTCTACAAGTTCTCCAACAGGAGGTAAGTCTACTGCTACCTGAAAGGGACCGCAAACAGACGTAGACAGGTGCCAGGCAGGTACGGCAGGGGTCCAGGTCGAGACATGGAACGTGGCAGGGAACTGAGCACACAGCCACATGAAAGCACAGGCCCCCTCCAAAGGCACAAAAATCCAGAAGTCATTAAAAGCACCACTCCACCGGAACAAAACAGCCTGCGATTCTGCTTCAACCTTAGGAATGAGGAACTGACTCAGAGGGAAATAGGGACGGGCTGAGGACTGTGATGTCATGCTCTCAACAAGGAAGGAGCCAGGAAGCTGACGGGAGACATCCTCCACAGGCAGCTGGCTTCAAGCTGCTAGTGAACAGTCAGGAGAGCAATCTATGTCCACACTCCTACCTTCACCTTCGCCTGTATCCATCCTCCTGACTCCACATGCCTGGAGAACAGAGCCAGCAGGGGGCAGAGAGCAAGGCAGGGCCTGGCCAGCGAGCTATCTGCCCTGGACCCTGGCCTCTGCTCTGTCCATCTCCTCTGCCAAGGGGACTGGCCCAGGGTCAGAGCAAGCTCTCCACTAGAGGGGAGCATCTGCTACAGGACAAGGCAACTTAACCTGTCACTCTAGCTTTTTAAACACCATCATGTAGATATCCTGCACTCGAAATCAGTGCCCTGACACAAGACCATCACACCAAGCAAGAGCGGACATGGTCCTGTGCCCTGTGAAGGGGCCCTGCCTGTATGTCCCAGAATGGACCCCAGTGAGGCCCCACGGGCTGTGCTGGGAAGGCACAAGCAGCGTCTGGAGCAGCTGCAGGCAGACGCGGGCCCAGGGCATGCTGGCTCACCTCAGAGTGGTCTTGGTGCCGATCTCCCCCAGGTGGTTCAGCGCCTCCTCACTGATGTTGATTCCCTCTGTCTGGGCTCGGATTTTAATGATCTTTTAGAGGAGAAAAAACGTGATCAACAGTGACCAACCTCAAGTGCTCATCTATAAAGTAAAGTGCTTTAAAATCAACTTTGTTCAGGGGTTCTCGTCCCGCATCGTAAGAGCAGCAGCCCAAACCGGGGAAGGTGGGGCACGGACGGAGCTGACTCTTGCATCTCCTGGGGCACCAGCCACGCCTGTTCTACGTGAGGGCTTTACAGCCAGGAGGTTGTGTTCACACTGACTAGAAGGGCCTAGTGCCCCTGCAAGCGTGCACCAGAGCAGCTGGGCTCCTGGCTCCCCGCCCTTCCCGCTGGGACCCCCGCACCCAGAGAACGGCAGCCTCTCTGAAGCCTGCCCGGGCTCCCTCGAGGGCTCTTTCCTTCCCCTCCAGTGTGGGCACCACCACTTATAAGGGCTCAGGCAAGAAGAGACATTTTTTTATTTGCTTGATAAACACAATGGTCAAATAAATCAAAAAAGTTACTTTTAAAGATTTACCAGCCCTTATAACATCACCAGGAGATATCTAGCCTATCAAGAAGAGGCTGACGCTTGTTCCGGTTTGAAGATCCTGGTAAAGTTGGAGGGGAAGCGGGCTGGCGGCGGGGCGCTGTAACACAGTGGCACCGGGACCCTGCAGGCGCACCAGCACTGAGTGATAAGGGGCAGCTGGGATAATGATGTTGTGTTGTGGAGCTGAGATAACTCGAGGACTTCGAGCCTCATATAATACAGGAATTTTTCACTTTGGCAGCTTCGTAAACAAGATATCAAGAAGCACTTGTTTAAATTAAAGCTATAAAAACACACCCAGGGTAGAGGCATGGGAAGTGGGGAGGACTGAGCCCCCAGCTAAAGCCTTACAAGGGGATGAGGGAGACCAGAGGTTTAGGAGATGGACACTTCAGACCCCGACGGCGAGAGCTGCAGGTGTGGGCAGCTGAGTGTCTACTGACTCTGGTCAGGGGCCTGGCACGTCGGCTGCTGAGAGGGCGAATGTCCGGTGCAGCAGGAGAGCCAGGTCTCGCAGCAGAGTTGGATGGGGGCAAGGCGGGCGGGCCAGTGCATGCCCAGGAAGGCAGCCCCTCCGCTGCCGGGAACGAGTGCCGCCAGGGCTGAAGGCCAGGTGCTAGCGAAGTCTTCCATTTTGTCAAGAGAGACCCAGAACTCAGGTTCTTGTAGGAAATGTCCTCATTTCTAAATGTTGGCAACTTATTCAAGTATTTCACAAACACTGCATTGGCCACACAAACTTACTGTTCAGCCAGTGCTGCCAGGGTATGACCTCTGGCAAAAGAATCTCGGCTTGTGCATGAGGGGTTCCATCGACTGGGGTCCAAAGCTAAATGCAGCTGAGCAGAGAGAAGTTACTGGATGGGCACGAGGACGGTCGGAAGAGGAGCGAGGAGGGGGACCCCTGCTCCCGGCTCTATCCACAGTGCTCCCCTCTGATCACAAAACAGTCAGGGCTAGGCAGGTTTGTGCTCCAATATAAAAAGGGCTTCTGGCTGCCAGCTCGGGACTGAGGAAACCTCCAGGTCCTGCCAAGAAAACTGTCCCGGGGCCTTCTGAAACTCTAAAGAGATGCAAATGTCTAATCCTGGAGCCTGGTCCCGGGCAGAGCTTCAGCTCTGAGCACCTGGCCTTCAGCGGCCACGCTGAATCGCAAGTTCAGCTTCCGGAGAGTGAGGGACTCTGCTCTCACTCTCTCTAGAGCAGGTCAGAGCAATCCCAAGAGCTCCCGTTTCAGACTGCTCAGAAATGGACAGTTCATAAATTAGATCTTTAATCATTTAATAACCTGCACAGATAGTTTATGAGGTGTCGGCACTGATGGCAGAGTACACAAGTTACATTGACTTTTTTTTTCTTTTTTATTTGAGCTAACTGCTGCCAATCCTCCTCTTTTTGCTGAGAAAGATTAGCCCTGAGCTAACACCCGTGCCCATCTTCCTCCACTTTATATGTGGGACACTACCACAGCATGGCATGCCAAGCAGTGCCACGTCCGTACCCGGCATCTGAACCGGCGAACCCTGGGCCGCTGAAGCGGAATGTGCGAACTTAACCGCTGAGCCATCAGGTCAGCCCTTTACTTTGTTTTTTTAACAGCCTACCCCAGGCTCCAGTGGAAATGCTGAGGCTACCCTTTGAAACTGCAAGAACAAAGCAATGCACGTCCTAGCAGTCAGTCTGTCCTCTGCTCACCTCCTGCAGAGCCAGGATGGGAGCCGGCCTATAGTCACAGCCGTGGAGGCACAGAGCAGAACACTCCAGTGGAGCTCAGACTGCGTGCTCCGGGGCCAAACAGAGGCACCAAAGGTGAACCAGCTCTGAGTGGGGTCCCAGCTCTGAGTGGGGTCCCAGCTCTGCAGCTTATTCTCTGTCACCATGAGACCCACGCTCCTCCTGAGCCTCAAACTGGTTATCAAACACTATTGTAAGGACTCTGGGGGTCTCCGTGAAGCACCTGCGAACTGTTCATGACAGTCACATCTGCAGTGGGAAGGGATGGCCAGCCCTAAGTTATTGTAACTATCTCATTTGGCCCTCATGACAACCATGAGAGGGGGCCACAGATCTTCCAGTGACCGGAAAAGGCTGAGAATCACAGAGGTGCACCAAATTGCTCAAGTAACTCAGCCACGAAATACTCCAAGGGAGCGGGCTGCCTCTCCCGGCAGGTCACAGGGGGCTCCAGTCCCAACAGGAAGGATGGGGAAGGGACTGATTTCTCCTTTGCTTTTGCTTCTGCTTCTATTCAATGAATGCCTTGGCTTCAACCTAGCATCCATCCAAGTGCAAGAGACCATTATCTGGTGACAAAGCCCCCAGCCATTGACACTATCTCCTAAATAATGCACACAGTTGCTGCTATGAACTATAACTGTTTCGGTATCCTGTCAATGCTGCTCATGAGGGAAGATCTGTGGCTCCGTGCATCACCAGGGCACTCCTGGGTGCTGGTCAACAAGAAATGCCGGCAAGGCCAGGCTGGATGGGTCACAGGCAAGCAGGGGGACTGCCAGGTAGTGCCTAGGAGACACCCTCAGCGCTCCAAAAGGAAAGAACCTACCAACAAACTGCAAAGGGAACCCACCCTCAACTGAGATCTTTCCAGCAGGTGGGAGGCTGGTGGCACACTGACTAAGAACAAGCACATCAGGATCAGACAGCCTGGATTCCAGGTAGTCCTGTCACCTACCCACTGAATCTTGGTGTCTTCATCTTTAAGAATGACAATGATAATAGCCCTCTCCACCTCACAGTTACAGGGGATCAAATGGAATCATGCTGGCTAAGCTGGTCCATGCACCATGTGCAAAAAGGAAGACCTGTGCTCTGGTGAGAGGGGAGGGTCCAGGCAGAGTCCATCAAGGCATCAGTGCAGCCCTGGTCCACCCCACATCCCCAGCCTTGGCCACATGCAGACCCCACAGTAAGAGACCTCCACTGGCAATGAGACCATGTGGGGCACAGGTGGTCAGAGCAAAGAGCACAGCTCACACTGCCCAGCGGGGCACCAGCCTAGGGCACCATCCACACTGAGCAGAGGGCCTGGGCTCTGCAGGGCACGGCCAGGCTTTGCACCCTAGACCTGCTGCTCAGTGACTCAGCCATCAAAAGGAAAAGAGATGACAATCATAATGATACCTGGAAGGACCAGTAAGGGGACTAGAAATTCTAAGTGTAAAGTGCCTGGGCACTGCTTCGCACACAGCTGGTGTTCCAGCTCCAGATCAAGCAAGAGCTAGTTCCTACAGAGAGAACTGGGACTGCGCCCCAGAGGATAAGGCCAAATCTCATGCATGCCTGTCACCCCCTACCCCCAAGCCTGACCCAAATTCAGCTCACGCAGAACTCTGAGCATGCACTCTGTGTCAGGCACTGAGGTACACTGATGCTCTCATGTACACCTCTTTCGAGCCTCTTAGTATAAGGTTAGTTTATGACCTCCATTCCCAGGTGCCCCTCTAAGCTGTGTGACCCTGCTTCACCATCATCTCTACGGCCTCAGCAGTAGCCCCAGGCACAGTCTCCAAAGCCCCCGGGAAACCGACCACTCGTCACACTGTTTACAATGCTTAGGCTCCGCTAGGACTCAAGCACTAGCCTGCTCCAGGTTCCGCACCCTGCTGGAGCTGGGCTGCTGTGGGCTCTGGTGGGACAGGGCTCCCGGCTTCACCCACTGAGCAAAGAGGCCTCAGAAAGGGCCTGGCCTGGGCACCAAGAGGCTATCACTAAATCATATTTTACTGCCTCTTTCCGAGAGCTGGTGGCCTCCCTGATGGCTGCCATTAAGTCAATTTTTTCACCCTCCCTTTCCTAAAGTTTATCAGAAGGGATATAGCAGAAAAGAGAACAGCCAAGACTCAGAGGCCGCTGACATTTTGTGATCCTTCAGGCAACGTCTTCCTGGCCCATCTATCTTTCACAGGGTGGGACTGAGGATCTGGAGTATGACTTGCCCAAGGCCAGCAGCTAAGTGGTGGGATGGTGGTGGGAGCCAGGTCTGCTCCATGGATACCGTTCTACACAGGGAATACTGGGAGCAAACGCGGGGAGAGGAGATGGGCTGGGCTTGGGGAGGGTGAGGCTCACCTGCTTCATTTCCTGCGGAGTGTACAGCATGGTCCGGATGATCATCACTCGATCCAGAAGGTCGAGAGGGATGCCGTGAGGAGAGGTGATGTCCTCAGTGCCCCTGCAGGAGGTCAGAATTATCCTATCACGCAGGCCTCTCTGAGACCAGCAACTGGACATTGGAAACATGGCTGGGGTACTCACAATGACGAAGCAGCTAGTTCACATGCTGAGAGTCAGAGCCAGGACCAAAGAGTAAATAGACTAACATTCAGGTGACATCAAAAACAAACTTCATTATTTTAGCAAATATCAATACCACAGGAAATTTAGGGAAGAGGAAAAAAAGCCACCTAAAATCATATTAAAAATATTCATACTTTTTGCCAAATTTTCATATACACATTTTTATAAATTACACTAAGTATATAGAATTTTTTTTTGCTTTTGTCCATGTTGATTCAGTCTTTTGTCTTTTCTTTTTTTTTGTTTTTTGTTGAGGGAGATTTGCCCTGAGCTAACATGTGTGCTAATCCTCCTCTATTTTCTATGTGGTTAGCCATCACAGCATGGGCACCACCAAGTGGTATAGGTCCGTGCCCAGGAACCAAACCCAGGCCGCTGAAGCAGAGCACGCTGAACTTAACCACTAGGCCACAGGGCCAGACCCATGTTGCTTCAGTCTTAATAATCTATCAAATATTTTACTTAACTCAAACTGTTGGGCATTTAGGTAGTTTCCAATTATTGCTGTTACTATTAATGATGTTCTGATAATTTTATGCATACAGGCAGGAACATGTCCTCAGCAACTCTCATAGTGCCTGACACAACCCTGAATATCTATTTCAATGAATGAATGAATGTCCTAATGTACACAGCTACACAAGTGATCTGGTCATTGCACTGTAGCCAGCACCAGGTCTTCTAATTCTTAAATATTTTGCCGCTTTAATGATTTAGAAAAAGGAAGAGTAACACCTTGCTTGAATTTGCATTTCCTTGATTACTAATGAAGGATTTGAATGCTTTCCCTTATATTTATTACTTATTTTCTTTCTTTTTTGGGAACTGTCCAATCATGTCCTTTGCCTATTTTTCTCTCAAATTCTTAGCCAAGCCACAGGAAGACCCACCAGGAGAGGAGCCCTGCCAACCAGCCGGGCCTCAAGGCGCCAGCTGCCTGACGGGCCGCATGCTGCGCAGAGCCAGCAGCACCCGGGCAGGCTCGCGCTGCAGTGGCGGAGGCCCTGGGCTGCGGGCTTCTGCCTCAGCCTCTGGGAGCCACAGCAGCAGCAGGTCTGCGTCGGCACCCTCGCTGGGTTCCTAAACTTGCACCAGACTGCAAAGCCTACGGTCACCACTTCTCATATAACAAAGAACAAGGACAGGTCATTTGGATTTAATTGTTAATATCAGAATGTTTGGCTTCAAATATAAGTAAACATTCTAGAAATACAACTTCAGTAAAAAATCTAACTGTTGAAATTCTATCCACTCAGTTGAAGTATAAATGTATATTTATTATTGCAAGAATAAAATCTTCTGATGCATGCTACAACAGATGAACCTTGAAAACATTATGCCAAGTGAAAGAAGCCGGTCACAAAAGGGCAGATATTGTGTGATTCCACTTACAGGAAATATCCAGAAAAGGCAAATTCATAGAGAGAGTAGTTTAGAGGCCACCAGGGGCTGGGGGAAAGGCAAATGGGACTTACTACTTAATGGGTACAACGTTTCTGTTTGGGTGATGGAAAAGTTTTGGAGACGGACGGTAGTGACAGTTGTACAATACTGTAAGTGTAATTAATGCCACTGAATTGTACACTTACACATTACTAAAATGGCAAATTCTATGTTATACACATTTTACCAGAATAAAAACAATTCAAAAAAAGAGTAAAATGCTTCATTAATGAATAATTGTTAAATCTAATATAAAAAAATAAAATTAAGATCTTTCAAAATAAATAGGGAATTGGACTAAAACAAATATTAAGATAACTTTAGAGAAAACAAACCACCAAAAAATATTCCTAAAAATAATAACAAGGAAGAATTATAAAAATTAAACTCTCTCATGATTCAAATCTTGGTGTTTGGTATGCCTGCAATCTTCACATTAAACAAAACCTTTAAAAACTACGTTTAATTTTTACTTAACTTGATTTAGGTCATTAAGTTTGGCCTAAGTTAGGCCATAAGTCCTCTTTGTGAATTTTCTTGGGAATTCTTGGGAAATCTTTAAAAGATCTCAACCTTGCCATGTTAAAATATCCCAAATAAGGGGCCAGCCCAGTGGCGCAGCGGTTAAGTGCGCACGTTCTGCTTCTCAGCAGCCCGGGGTTCACCGGTTCAGATCCCGGGTGAGGACATGGTACCGCTTGGCAAGCCATGCTGTGGCAGGCATCCCACGTATAAAGCAGAGGAAGATGGGCACGGATGTTAGCTCAGGGCCAGTCTTCCCCAGCAAAAAGAGGAGGATTGGCAGTAGTTAGCTCAGGGCTAATCTTCCTCAAAAACAAAATCCCAAATTCTATAACTCACAATAAATCATCTTTGATTCAGACACAATAATAAATATAAAAAGCCTAAAGAAGAAAAAGTTAGAGAAAAAAGAAGTACTCCCTAGTCAAACTTCAAAAGAATAGAATTTATAAGAATGCATTAAGAAAATTTCTTATAGTTTTGATTGCATAAAACTAAAAATTTAAACAAAAATGTCTACTTAAAGACTGCTAAGCATTTTTCAGGATTAAACACAAAAAAAATTTTTGAAATTTGTCCGAGCTATGAATTTATGTACAAAGTTTCTTTTAGAAAACACATTAGTGAAAAATGCTCTCTGGAATTCTATTCTGCTAGGTACAAAAAGGTCCATGACGTGGCTCAATGGGCAGGGACTAGAGCTCCTGTTTGCCAGTGCCCCGCTGGCGGGGGTGACGCAGGAGGAGCTCGCAGTGCAAACAATCACTGTTTGACAAGGCAGCCAGAACAGCCACAGTAGATTATAAAACACTAATAAACTGTAATAATAATTACATTTGGCTAACACTGCAGATTTATTCTTGTACTCAGAAGTTCATTTCTGGCTTCGGCCTCAGCCTAATATAGATTTTACCATTATGCCATTCAACAATTGTTCAAACTGGGTTAACAGTGAGCCTCTTCCAGATGTTTTGGGTTATGAGGCCACAGGCCCAATTCTCCTTGGAATCCAACACAGTATGTCTGCAGGAACAAGGTAACTGTGCTTCTAGAAATTTATCCTACAGATATAGCTACACATGTGCAAAATGGTTGACTCACTTCTGAATACTTCCCTCTTACTATAACTCAGCGTTCCTCCACTGTGACACTTTGACATTTGGGACCAAATAATTGTTTTTAGGGGACTGTCCTGTGCACGGTAAGATGTTCAGCAGCATCCCTGGCCTCCACCCACCAGATGACAGCAGCAACCCCAAGTTGAGACAAGTAAAGATGCCCCAGGCTGAGAGTCACGGCCTGACTGCTCTGTACGTAGCCCTCTAACTGCAGGGACACAGCTAACACCATGCTTTTCCGAGGACAGGAAGCGCAGGAAAGAACACCTCTCTGGGTAATGTGAAGAAGGCTAACTCTCTGAACCCTGGCTCAGTGGACACCGGAACGGTGGTAAGAAGAAAGCCATTTGATTTTTTGATGAGGCTGCCAAGACGATTCAATGAAGAAAGAACAGTCTTTTCAACAAATGGTCCTGGGACAACTGGCTATCCAGACGCAAAAGAATGAAGGTGGACAGACTTCTTTCTATTCCATACACAAAAATTACCTCCAATGAACATACACCTAAATGTAAGAGCTAAAACTATAAAACTCTTAGAAATCATAAGTGTAAATCTTTGTGACCTTAGATTCGGCAATAGTTTTTTAGATACGGACCCAAAACACAAGTAACAAAAGAAAAAACAGATAAATTGGACTTCATCAAAATTTAAAACTTATGGGTCAAAAGACACTATCAAGAAACTAAAAAGACAACCCACAGAATGGGAAAAAATATTTGCAAATCATACATCTGGTAAGGGTCCAGTATCCAGAATACACAAAGAACTCTTACAACTGAACAATGAAAAGACAGCCCAAATAAAAAACGGGCAAAGGATCATAACAGACAATTCCCCCAAGAAGACATACAAATGGCCAATAAGCACATGAAAAGATGCTCAACATCCCTAGCCATCAGGGAAATGCAAATCAAAACCACAAGGAAATACCACTTCACACCCACTAGAATGGTTATAATAAAAAAGACAGACAACAAGTGTTGTTGAGGATATAGAGAAACTGGAACCCTCACGTTGCTGGTAGAATGGTGCAGCTAGTGGAAAACAGTCTGGCAGTTCCTTGAAAGGTTAAACAGAGTTACCATCTGACCCAGCTATTTCACTCCTATGTATACGTCCAAGAGAAATAAAAATCTGTCTAAATAAAAAGCTGTACACAAATGCTCATAAGAGCATTATTCCTAATAGCCAGAAAGTCAAAACAACCCAACAACCCAATGTCCGCCAGGTGATGAATGGATAAATAAAATGTGCAATATTAAACGTTTCGTACTTTGGAATACTACTCAGCCTTAGAAACAAATAAGTATTGATGCAATCTACAACATGGATGAAGCCTGGAAATGTTATGCTAAGTAAAAAAGGCCAGACAAAAACCACAGATTGTATGGTGCTGTTTATATGAAATGTCCGGAAAAGGCAAACGCCTGGAGACAGAAAGCAGATCAACGGTTGCCAGGGGCTGGGGAAGAGGCGCTGGGGGAAACCGGGTGTGTGCTGGGGGTGTGGGGACTGTTGAGATGTACAGGATTTCTTTTGAGGATGATGAAAATGCCCTAAAATAGACTGTGATGATGATTGCACACCTTTGTGACTAGACTAAAATCCTCTGAATTTTATTTAGATGGGTGAATTGTATCACGTGTAAATTATATCTCCATAAAGCTGTTTTCTTAAAAAGCGCCACTTGGGGTGTCTTTCGCCACAGGGTTACATTGAATTGAGACCACTTTGTTTCTTAAGTTTTGACACTTTGGTGCAACAAAGTGACTTGTGGAGAGAAACTCCTGCAAAGACTCCTTAATCCCAAGGGGTTATTCTCCACAGCAGAAGAGACCTTGGCAGGTTTTAGAGCCAGGATCAGGGCCAGGCTCCCCTTTCACAGCTAAGGATCCTGCTGCCCGAAAGGGAGAGGACTTCTTAAGATGCCACGCGAGCGTGGAGCCAGGGCAAGAGCCAGCCCAGCGTCACCAACTCTTGCATCCACAGATGTCTCTCTTCCCAGGAGGAGCCTGAGGCATACAGGAAGAAGCCTAGGGCCAGGTGCTCCTCCAAGAATGGCTCCCCAGCTAGAGGTCCCTGTGCACAAGGAGAGGTGATCCGGAGGTCCTGAGGGCTGTTTGCACTTTCACAGCCACTCATTGTCATCAGCGCTCAACCTTCCCTTCACACCACCATCAAAGCTCGACCTGTACTCACTGACTGGGACCACTCTGGGAAGCCGTTAAGGAGAGCTGGGATGGCATGGGAAGACAGCCCCCAGGCTTGGGGCCCACACAGGTGTGAGCCTGTGTGAGTCTGGGGATAAGGCCACCTGCCCACAGGGTCGCCAGGGTGCCCTGAGATTCCCTGCGATGACCCATGTAGAGTACTTTGGACAGTTTCTGGCACAGAGGAAACCCTCAATTCCTGTGAATTCCTTCCCTCTTCCCTCTCCTTTTGAGCCCTGGAGGTCCGACAGGGGTCTGAGGGGCAAGGAAGCTCAACAGCTGCCCTAGTATCTGATGGGCAGCAAATCAGATGCTGCCAAAACTGCACACGTTCCAGAAATTTCATCATTTCACATCTAAACCAAATCTTGTTGAGAGCATGAGCTCTAAATTAAAATCTCAGCCTTGCTTCTGAGCTGTGTGACACTGGTCAAGTTCCCCATCCTGGTGGAGTCTTGGTGTCCTCATTTAAACAATGAGAACACCAGTCCCTTCCTGGCTAAGTTGAGGTGAAAGTAGGATGTGCCTGGAACACAGAAAGAGCTCCTCAATTTCTGTTGGCTATTATTTTTATCATTGCTATTTTGACTTTTTTTTTTTTGAGGAAGATTAGGCCTGAACTAACATCTGTTGCCAATCCTCCTCTTTTCGCTGAGGAAGACTGGCCCTGAGCTACCATCGTGCCCATCTTCCTGTACTTTATATGTGGGACGCCTGCCACAGCATGGCTTGCCAGGCAGTGCCATGTCCGCACCCGGCATCTGAATCGGCGAACCCCGGGCCGCCGAAGCAGAACATGTGAACTTAACTACTGTGGCACCAGGCCAGCCCCTGACATTATTATTATCACTACTACAACAAATTTCTTACTAGGGCTTGGAAGAAAATCCTCTTCTAGAGCGTACATCCCAAATTTGGTTACCTCAGCAGACCTACAGTAAGATTCGCACTCTGAGCATCTTCTCGCCACTTGGGTAATTGCAGTCTGGCAGCAGGAAGCAGCCCTTGACCAAATCAGTCTGGACGGGGCTGGGCCAAATCTCCCAGGTTTCAGGCTGACCAGGGAGCTCTGTCCCCACTGGGCAAGGTCTGAGATCTAACCCACCTTCCTATGCACCTTTTTCGCAGTTGGGATGGGACTGAGAAGGAACTCTGGGTCCTAAGCAATCTTGCTCCTGCCAGAAGCTGCCAGACTCTAGGCATCTGCGGGGCTGGGTTATCCGCTGTGAGGAAGGGGAGCCTGTTAGCAGAGCTCCCCAGCAGGGGGCGCCATCTGTCCAGGCTAAGCCCTTCCACCAGCTGTCAGATTGAAGCCAGGCCTGCCCAAAGCAAGGGAAGTCCAGCAAACCTACAGGGTGTGTGCAGCAGGGACGCCAGGTTCACCAAGCACCGGGCCACATATCAAGTAGCCTGGCTTTTCTCACCAACAGCTGGCCTGGACCTGGCACAAGGGGCCTTCTCACCAAGACTGCAAAAAACACTGTGACAATGATCTTGTCTAGACAGCATTACAGGGATTCAAAGAGTTCCCACAAGATGCTGCCACATGAACTTGAATCATGCATGCAAACCTTAATTCTTAGCAAGAGCAATCACCTGAGGGGGGAAAAGAGGGGAGGCCTGCCCCAGAGGCAGCAGCATGGCTTCTGGACAATCTCAACGGAAACAAGGCTTCTCCATCATGAGCTGGCTAAACTCCTGGATATGACCCACCACCATTCAGAGGCAGGTCTAGGTGAATCAGCAGCTTGGGTTCCTAACTCAGTTTGGCTCCTGCTCTGTGCTGAGATACTCACGGGCCCCAGGGTCTCTGTCCAGATTCCTATCACCCCTGCTGCCAGGAGCACACAAGATCCAGGGCTCTGTTTCCCCCTTACTACCCTGCTGCAGGCTTGAACAAGGGCTCCTCCCCACCCTCCTTCATGCCCCTAGCACTGCTGAGACCAGGTCCTGCCATTCAAACAGATGCAAAAGTACAAGAAAACTACCAAGTATGGGGATGTTGACACTTAGGCTTGAGAGCTGGAAAGATGCTGTGTTCTCTGGGGCTCATGGCCTACAGGGTACTTAGGAGAAAAAAGAACCTCCAGAAAGTCCCTTGTCTCAGCCCTAAGTCCATCTTGGCAGGGTGAGCATCATATGAGCATGTGTCTTCCAGGAATCAATCAACATCTACCCTTCTCAAAGGCAGGCCTGAGCAGGTGGGGCTGGGGGCAGGTGCCACCATGGCTCCAAGAAGGCCTGGGATAGAGAGAAAATACTGATTTCACTATCAGAAAGACCTGGGTTCTCATCCTATCTTTAGGACCAGGGGTAAGTTATGCTGCCATTCTGTTTCCTCATTTGAAAAATGAAGCCAAGAATACTTACCTCTCAGAGCTAGTATGAGGACAGAGGAAGTTAATATACGTAACATCACCTAAGGCCAGCCCATCTGACCTTAGCTTCACCCACTCCAACTGAATGACCAAATCATACCACACTGTAACCTCAGAGACCATGTGAGAGGCCCTCATATTCATTAACAGGGTGGCTGTTGCCTTTAGTGACTGCAAAGGCATGCCACTTTGGCATGCTTCTCTCAAAATGAACTTGACCTCCCTTCATCCCCATCCTGACTCATGGCGTTATCGGTTTAAAGTGATCCCAGAAAAACAAACGAGCCCAGATGGAAGGTGGAAAAACCTCATGGCTGGCAGGCAGCCACCTTACCTGATGACACAGTTGCCTCGATTGGATGCAAAGATGACAATGGGGGCAATAGAAGATTCCAGGGCCCGGTGCAGGTAAGTGAAGCACTCGATGTCCAGCATGTGGACCTCGTCAACAAAGAGCACACCTGGAACCAGCTCAGCAATGCCCTGATCAATGTACTTGTTCACCACCTTGTTAATCTCTCCTCGAAGTTTGTCTAGGAGGCAGCAAAGATAGACAGACAAGGTTAGTACCAGGTTGGGGAGAGTGCCACCCTTCTCTTCCCCCCCCACCACCCGAATTCAATCTAAACCCAAGTGTGGAGGCTAGTTTTACTGCTAGCTATGTGACCCCAGGCGCGTTACATCCCCACTCCAGGCTTCAGTTTCATCATCTGAAAATAGGGATAATCATAACTAAAGGTCACAAAATTGGCAGATTCCCCTAAAGATGTGTTTTGTTAAGCAAATGGCTTTTACAATGTTCTTCATGTCTTCACAAGAGTGTGCACTCCCCAGTCTGTCACACTCCCCACCATGCCTTATTACTCACACCCACCCAGCTGAGCTCCCTGCCTGATCCCAGAGACACTGGAGTTAGGGAGCCCTGGATGAAAGGAGTTTTCAGATGCAAATGTTCCTGTTCTGTACTCAGAAAATGACCCTTTCTTATGGCTCTGTATGACAAAGCTTAGGTTAATTAACTTTCAATCAAGTGCCTGGATGAAGGAATAGGGTGCATTTAGAATCCTTTCTAGAAGGAAACCCATGAGGAATGAAAGCTTCTGAGGAAAGGTCCAATCTCAGCTCCAAGAGAGACTAATCTCTCCAAAGCTAAATAACCCACCTAAAGTGACAGTTCCCATTTCCTAAACCAGCTCCTGCACTACCGTCAGGAAGGAGCGGCTCACAAACACACAGCATGAAGACTCGACGCAGCACCTCCCACCAAAGCCATGAGGCAGGGGAGGGCCAAAAGAGGACGCACGGGCCAAAGCGTGTCAAAATACAGTCACGCACCACATAACCACATTTCAGACACACAGGACGGGGGTCCCATAAGATTACTACTACATAGCCTAGGTGTGTCGTAGGCTGTACCATCCAGGTTTGTGTAAGTGCACCCTGTGATGTTCACACAACGACAAAATCACCTGACGACGCGTTTCTCAGAACATGTTCCCATTGTTAAGCCACGCATGACTGTACAGAAACTGCTACTGATGACTCTGATAGACAGCACGCTGGCTAAAACTTTAAAGAGGACAATGCTTTATTGCCTACATTTTAAGGTGACAAAGCTATAGGTGGTAATTGGAAAAAAGAGGGACGTCCCAGTGGGGAAGAGAAGCAGGTAAACTAAAGGTCCACAAGAGAGCAGCAACATTCCTGCCAAGGAATGCTCCAGCAAGTGCCCAGGTGGCTGCGCAGGGAGGGCTAGCGCAGGGAGGGCTAGGTGGCTGCCCATGGCCTGCAGGGGAGGCGGGCACGGCCCCAAAGCAGCAGAGCTTGCCATGCTCAGGTGTGCTCTGCAGGAGCTATCCTGCAGAGCTGGGGTGACACAACCCACATTTCTAGGACCTAAAAGGGACCAGAGACTGTGACGGCCTCCACCTCCAAAGATGGTGCAAGGATACTGAATGCAGACAAGACGAGGAGTGTGGCAGCACGCGAGGTCAGAGAGCCCCGCAGCACGGCTGTCTAAACCAGCCGCAGACCGTTAGGGTAAGTCAGGCTCTGAACAAGAGGAAGAAAGAACCTGTCCCTGAGGCAGGTCCCCAGGTGCAGGGATTCACTCGGAGAGCTTCACACAGTCTATGAGAACCAGGGCCCTCCAGCTCTGCTTCTGGCTCACAGGTCTTGCTGTTTCTCTTACCTGTGATTTCTGTCTTCTTTGGCTTCATCAACTGGCCCATCATGGACAGAATGTCTTGTCCCCCCTGCATGAGAGAAAACTTACAGAGTCAGTCCTGCTTTCTAAGCCAGCTGCAAAAGCCTCATCACCACCCCCTCATCCCACCGGTTCCCAATGTGGCAACTGGACAGGGGTCCTGAGGCGTGGGGACCCTGAGACACCCCCACTGGAAAGCTTAAGGAGCTTCTAAACACAGAGGAGTTTTTAAGAGGTTCCCCCTGACCTGCAAGAATCAAATGAAATCCCTTTCATGGGAAGTGCAAGCTCTGTGGAGCCTGCCCTACCTCCTTCTCCAGCTGCATCTTTTCCCAGCCCTGAAAACCTTGACGAGCCACACAGGACTAACTTCCCTAACGCCACGCTCTTTCGTGACTCAATGCTTTTGCGTACTCTAGTCCATCTGCCAGCAGCTGCATTCTTCCCTGGGGAGCTCCCAGTTATCCATTAAAGTTCAGGGCAAATGCCCGCTATGGAACATCTGATCCCACCCCCAACCCCCCTCCACCGATGCTTGGGCCCCCTTGGGGACAGACGACTGTCAAAGTGTGAGGACATACCTAATTATTTTCCCGAATCTCCTCTCCTTAAATTTGGCTCCACAGCCACATTCACCCAGTCCTGACCTGGAGCTGCTCGGAGTCTAGTGAGCCCGTCCCTGCAGAACGGCTGACTCGTACCAGGCTCACCACCTGCCTGCACCCTCCCGCCAGCTCCTCACAGTGCAGTCAGCAAGAAGAGGCTGCCGTGTGGTCATTTATCCAGTATTTCAGGATCGCCTCTTGGTTACCAGACCCTGGGACACTGAAGTGCTCACTATATGTTCAACAGTAAAAGGGACAAGTGTTTCCTTGGTACTTACAGCATCTGACCCTCAAAACAGCCCTACCAGGGAGGAACTATTATGTCCTTTCCGCAGAGGAGGAAACTCAAAATTAGAGAGCCCTGACTCTCAGAAAACCCAGTGACCAACATGCTAATTAGTGGAGCTCATCAGTGTAGAAGCGACGCAACGCCTGACTTCCAACTTTCAGCCCGGCGCTCCTCCAAGTCAAAGGCTCCCTGGAGGCTGGTTGGGGAAAGCCGTTCCACACACTGAGGGGACCTGTTGGTCCCAGATGCTTCTTCAGCAGTCTCTTGGCCAAGGCTCCAAGAGACAAAACGCCCAAGAAACAAATTCCAAGTTAGAAAGCCTAGTCCCTCCTAGTAAAGAGGAGGCTCCTTTAGAATGAAGCGGAAACCAAACTGAAAGCCCACTAGCAGGGAAGAGTCGGGTTTTTGTAAATCAGACATTTCCCAGAAGTGTCACAAAGTTACACTGCACTATGCCACGTTTATTAGTCAAGACATAAGTACCCATCTTCTACCAGGCATGAGGAGAAGACACAGGGGGAAGCAGGGAGAAGAGACAGCTTTGTCAGGCCTTCTGAAACCTGCAAAAGGCACAGAGAGCACTCCTGCCCTCCCGCCATTAACACCCAGAGAATCCCAGACATGCACCGCTGCTGGAGAGAAGCCACAGAGGAAGCTGGCTAGCTCAGGGCCAGAGGCTTGGCCAGGCTGAGAAACAATACACACCAAATCATCTGTGACTAGAGCATTTGAATTGGAACAAAGGAGTCCCTCCTAGCTCATGTCGATGTTAATTGCTGAACATTACAGATAGAAAAGGACTGTCTGCCCCAAGAAAGGCAGCAAGACTGACAATTTATTCCCAGAGCTTCTGTGCACACACAAAAGGGTGGTGTGCCAGGTCACGCCCGCACTGAGCAGCACCTGGGGCCGAGCGTTGGCCACATCCAAGTCGTGCAAGGTCACATCCTGGATGATTTCTTTTTTCTTGTGCACATCCCCCTTTGGCAAGGGGACATACTCTTCAGCTTCAAGGTCAAATTCTGTGGCGTAGGTATCACACCTGCCCTGCCTCTGCAAAAGGAGAGAAATCTGAGTGACTGGTGAGTCTCTACTGCCAAGTCCCCGAACGCAGAGTGTAAGTGAGATAAAGGTCTGAGTCCCAGCTCAGACCCGAGAGCCTGCCTGACAAACTCCAAATGTGCCCCATTCCCTGCCGCCGAGAGGAGGAAGCTATCTGCTCATCACTGGGCTCCAAAAACCCAGTTGAAAACACCTGATACTTTCTCTAAGAACCTTTTTCCTCCTTTCTTTTAACTGTATGCAATTCCCGATAAAGGGAGACGGAGGGAGCTGTTCAGACTCTTTTGTAGGTGGGTGATTTATTGTATGATATGAAGTATTATACTCATCCATTAAACAGTGAGGAACACTGTACAGGACACTGAAAATCAGATATAAAAAGAATGCCAACTAATGCAGCATTCCTTTCCACATGCATATATCTTGGGAAGAAAATACCAAAGAGATAAAAGGAAGATTAAATACACTGCACATTTCAATTTGAAAATGACTACAGTTGTTTTGCTTTCTCACCCTGTACTCCCCCTCTAAACAGGTTTTAGTATTTTTCTAACAGACTGTCTGTTTTAATCATGAGAAGGTTAAAGAATGAAGACAAAGGGAAAGCAAACTTTATTAAACACAAAGGGGCAACTGCTGACCCTGCATCAGCATTGCACCAGACTCCAGCCCCCTCCCCACACACCCCGGACCCCACGAAGAAAACAGCTTCCTTCTCACCTCGGTCTCCTCATGGCAAACAAATCGTGGCCTTACCTTCACGGCCCCACTGTTGGCTTCGATGTAAATCACGTCTCCAGCCTCTACTCGCTCTTTCTGCAAACTTTCAAAAATGCTGGGGTCCAGCTTAAAAAAATAAAACAAAAAAATGTGAATCAAAGAACTATAATACGTATTATTTATTTCTGACATACTGTAAGGTGCCTTTCCACAAGAGACCTGAGGTAGCTAATGACCGTATGGAGGGAGTATATTTGAGTGTGTGTATGTGTGTGTGTGCGTGCACACATGTATTAGGATGTGTGAGACTGCCTTTGGGGGACTGAGTGTCCTAGAGAAAGCAGGAGGGTGAGCGCACGTGCCTGCCTGTGTGACAGGCATGGGAGGGACAAAAGTGGAGACCTATTCTGCAAATTCTCTTTATTCATGGGGTTGCAAACTGGCAAATATGGCCCTGACTGCTTTTAGGTGGGGCCCACACTGTCGATGGGACCACAGGCCCTAATGCCCCTTCTTGAGATTGCTATCCCTGCTGCAATCCTTCACTCTACTCACCTCAGGTAGGGGTAGAACTTTCTGCAACTGAAGCACCTGCCAGAACCTGCTTATTCTTTGTGGCCCGCATCTTGTGGGCCTGACTTTGGACAAGCCTCTCTAAGCCTCAGTCTGCTTGTCTATACAACAGCACCCAGGTATGGTCACAGATGTGTAAAACTCAAAGGGGAACCTAACACGGGCTCTTTCCCAAGCCTTCTGATTCAAACCCCAGTGTTGGCTCCCCGGGGACTGCCTGCTCACATCTCCAGGAAAGGAAAGCAGCACATTCGAGGAACTGTTGCTTTTCTCCAGATCGTCCAGATTCAGGCTACCTTCATGCTCAGTATTCTAGGAGTCAGTATTTAGAAATAAGTTTCTCTTGGTTAAACATCAAGGAAAGCTGTGTTAGGCGATGTGAAAAAACTTGGGCTTTGTCTCAAACCACATTAAGGACTCAGTGAAAGAAGAGAGACACAAAAGACCACATATTGCATGATCCATTTACATGAAATGTTCAGAAAAGGCAATGAGCAGAAACAGAAAGTTGATGGGTGGTTGCCAGGGGCCAGGGGTGGGAATGGGGAGCTACTGCGAATGGACACGAGGTTCCTTTGGGATGATGAAAATGTTCTAAAATTAGATTGTGGTGACGGGTGGACAACTCTGTAAATAGACTAAAATTCCTTGAGTTGTATACTTAAAATGGGTGAATTTTATTTACAATTATATCTCAATGAAGATGTTACAAACAGCAACGACAGGAACAAATCGGGCTCTGCCTCACTGGCTGGGCAGACCGGCGGCCTCCCGGAGCACTGTTGTGGGCACGAGGGACAATGGCTGGTAGGCCCCTAATGCAGGGCCTGGGAGGAGGGAGGCACTCCATCATGATGGCAAGTATACTATTCCCCTCCTTCATGCTTAAATCTCCTCCAAGCATTTGAGCTCCAGACATCCAAATATCTTATACATATGCTCAAAGTAGCTAGAAGTATTCATTTTAGAAGAAAAAAATTCACCTTCTCCCTTATGTCCTTTTCGTAAAGAAACCATGTGCAGAACAGCCTTATGGATGGCTGAAATCTAAACTGCAGGCCTTACTGTGTCTATCCTACAATGGGGAGAGTGTATACATAAATATAGATGGAGTCTTTTTTCTTGCCTCAAGCATTTTTATATAGGTTAATTTCCCAAACGAACTGACTGAAGATGTAATTACTGGAAAGGTGGCAGATCCCACTAAGAAAGCTAAGACAGAATGGGGGAGATGAGGGGCAGGCTTAAAAAAGGTATTTGCAGAGGCAAACTCCTGAGATGGAAACCCTGTTAGGAAAAAGAAAAATGGCCCTTTGAAAAAGTGACATTTTTATCATCTCCATAAAGCAGTGACCAACAAACCACCTTACAGAATCAAAGAACCATAATAAAATCGCAGAGGGGAGCAAAGACGGAGAAATTCTATGGTCAACCTATCACAATTTATACACAACAAAATGGAGGCCCAGAAAGCTCAACTAACTTCCAAACGTCACACAGCAAGTTGGGGGGCAGACAGCATAATGGTTAGGACTCAGAGAGTCTACTCTGCCACTTCACTAGCTGTATGATCCTAGGATAACTGCTTAACCTCTTTAAGAGCCTCAGTTCCTTTTCTGTAAAATGATGGAAATTATACACACACGTACACATATATAAAGTTATAAATGACGATAAATGAAATATTTGTTGAAGCACCTAGCCTAGGGTCTGGCACATACAATAAGTGAGAGCTATCATGCTAATGTCATTTATTATTAATAATCAAGCAAAGCTTACAATCCAGATGGCCCATTTCTCTATAAATGCAGGCTCTCACAGTAACAACAATAGCCACCACTTCTTAGGTAACTAGGTGCCACACTCAAAGCTACAACTTTGATCCTGGGAATAACTGCGTGAGACAGGCGATTATCACTTCTACTTAACAGGTAAAGAAACCACTGCCCAGAGATGAAGTCACTTGCTGAAGGCCACACTGCCGTCAGTGGCAGAGCCAGGATTCCCTTTTGGACTTTGTGTGACTCCATAATCCATGCTCTTCCCCCAGGTGCCTTTGCTGCCCGCATCCTAAAGGTTTACAGGACAGGTGTCTGAGGATGGTCATCCAGGGCCATCCACACGGCCGCCACCACGGCTCTCTACGAGGCCCTAGCCTGAGCAGAAACAACCATGGAAGCCCCTCCAGATTTCTAGGCCCTGACACACAAAGGGGACTGCAGTCAGGATTCTGCATTTAGCCCTTTGGGAAGTTCATCCATCATCTGTTATTCAGCTCTTACCAGGTGACTCAATGCTGCTTCTCTCTGTGAGCATGGGCACTGAGAACAGAAACAGTAATGTCCAGGTTCAGAGACAGGCCCAGGGCCTTTGACACGTGGTCATAATATGGGATATAGGACAAGAGAAGGTAGACCCAGCTAGCCACACACCTCAAGTTTTAACATACACAATGTCCTGGGAGTAAGTGAGAAAAGTAAGTCCTCCTGTGGACTAGCGCCATAGCAGGTACTGCTTTACACACATCACATCCTCAAATGGCCCAGTGACGTATCATCACCCATAGTCCACAGAGGAGGAAACTGAGACACAGAGAGGTTATCCCACCTGTCCAAGGCCACACAGTGCTGAGAGAGTCTGAGGCAAGAGACAAGAGCCCACAAGCAGGTACTCACTTTTAACTGTTTGGTTCCTTTGGCTGTTTTGAGTCCTATGATCACATGGCTAATGGTTTTGCCATACCCGCCCATGGGGTTCTCTGTCTCACATGGCGTTAGCTCTGTGACTTCACCTTCATAAACCTCCTTGGTCTCCTTTATCCGCAGCCCTGAAAGAGATGACAGATGAGCCCTGGAGAGAAGCAAAATTCTCTCTTGCACATCTTCCCTCTCTCCCTCCTTAACAGCCTCTTTAGCCACAAAACTTCCATGTCACAAGAAGTGACAAGTCAGGCTTACTAATATGTACATTCGAGGGTGTCATCCTGGGTAGAAAAGCACCACAAACACACATGTACACTGGAGGAGCTGTTCAGAGTGCAGAAAAACAATTTTATATCAACTTTTCAACGGTTCATGTCTGAACTGGACAGGCAAGCCATACTCTCAAAACTTCTGCAGATACCCTCTGCGCCTCCAAGGGATGGGACTGAGCATCAACCTCTGCTCCAGCCTCTGAACCCAAACCGCTCTACTCCACCAGGACAGCAACTATGCGTGCCCTTGTTTCCTACATTTTTGACTCTCAAAGAAAAATTTTAAAACCAATGGAATAACTCACTATACCCCTCCGACACCATCAGGCCTGAGTAAGGTATACAGTAGCACGTAGAGGTCCACGCCAGTAGCAGGTGATACTTGACCCTGCCAGGTGTTCTGAGCCTCTGGCTGCTCCTCACTGTACACTCCAAGAAGAAATACCCAGCTGTCATTCACTATTTGCAGTGGGTTATTCTGTAAGTTTTCCAAGGCCACAATTAATTTCCACAGCAACCCCCCCGCAATGGGCGAGAATCTACAGTTTTCAGACTAGAATACTATAAATGAAGGCAGACGTCTCTACTCATTCTAATATGACCCACATTAGCTGTTCAATAAATGTTTGTTGGCAAATTAACTTTTTTGAACACAACCTCCATGGCTTTTTATACAATGTGTTTGCTGCCTGAAGCGCCCATCCCTCCTCTTTGGCCTCGCCAATTCCTCCTTGCAGACTTTCAGTTCAAGACTTACTCCTCTAGAAAGCTTCCCTGACACACCCTTCTTCCTCACCTTCCAGATCACTCCATGGCAACCTGTGCCTCCCAGTGGGACAGCACCTGCGCACAGGACTGCCAGGACTTGCAGACCTGATCACCCCTCCACTAGACTGTCAATACCTAGGCTAAGGGCCTAGCACATCACAGGCACGGATGAATGGATGAATCAAGGAAGTCACTTAAAGGTGAGGGGGTGCCATCAGGCAGACCATCTCAGATCCAAGAAACCTGCCTACAGACACTTCTGCATATTCATGAAGCCCGGGGTATCCAAGGAGGTTGCCACAGTGTGCAGTGGCCCCCGTCACCATAGCACCGCAACCTCAGCACTAAACCCAGGCCCAGTTTGGAGCACTACAGTTTAATGTTAGAACCAAGACAGCCATTTACCTGCGGAAGGAAGGAAGGATGGCGATCGGGGTGGACTCGAGGGGATACTGGCAAAATTCTTTTTCTTAACTGGATGCTGGTTTCACAGGTTTTCAATGTATGATTATTCACGGAGCTACATATTCATGTTCTGTGCACTTTATGTATGCACAAAATTAGCAAGTCACTTTGAAAATGAATATTTTAAGTAAATAATACTAGTGGAACCTGGTAAAGGAAAAACACTGCTCTAAACTTCTGCTGGAATCTAAACATGGTTCCCACCCTCAGAACCACCTGCCGGGCTTCTACAACTCCCTGTGCCCTAGCACAATCAGACTATTTCCCCCAGGGCTCAGGGACTGGGACCCTCGCCAACACTGTTAGTTTAAACGTCCCCAAATGACCCCAATGTACAGCCACAGCCGAGAACCACTCATCGAAAGAACGAATGAAAAACTCTGTTCTGCTCACAATGTGGAGACGTAAACTATTTTTTTTAAAGATTGGCACCTGAGCTAACATCTGTTGCCAATCTTGTTTTTTTTTTTCCTTCTCCCCAAAGCCCCCCAGGACACAGTTGTATATGGTAGTTGTGAGTGCCTCTGGCTGTCCCATGTGGGACGCTGCCCCAGCATGGCCTGATGAGCAGTGTCATGTCTGCACCCAGGATCCGAACCAGCGAAACCCTGGGCCACTGAAGCAGAACACACAAACCTAACCACTCAGTCACGGGGCTGGCCCCATATAAACTACTTCTGATGGCAGGAGGCCCGATATGATTTGGGTGTCCTCACCATCAAGCCACATCTGTGCTGATATGGAAATATCCCAAGGGCACCAAGAAACACTGCTAATGGTGTCAGACATTCTCGATCACTCCCCACATTTAAAGATGTTATTTTTCCTTTTTCTCCCCAAAGGCCCCCGGTACATAGTTGTGTATTTTCAGTTATGGGTCCTTCTAGTTGTGGCATGTGGGACGCTGCCTCAGCATGGCTGGATGAACGGTGCCATGTCCACGCCCAGGATCCGAACTGGAGAAACCCTGGGCCACCGAAGCGGAGCACGCGAACTTAACCACTCGGCCACAAGGCGGGCCCCACTCCCCACATTTAAATGTGGGCTTTATCTCATCATTGGGTCAGATGCCTTCTTTCCCCAGCAGCCCAGTCAGGACAAAAACTCTTTCAAATATTAAAGTCAAAGAAAAGTTCTACTCTACCTTCATTCAATCTGACAGCCTATAGCCTACAGATGGAAGTTTTTGGAACAGCCCCAAAATAGAGGTTACATTTCATTTCTGCCTTACCAAATTCTTAGCTCCCAAACATCAAGACAAAAATTTTTCCAAACAACATGAATGTATCAGAAGACTGTGACAAACTTGGAAAATTCTGTACTTTTAAAATGAATTTTGATTTTTTTACATCAAAACTGTTATATCCCACAGAGATAAATTCCTCCAAATGGAATGCTTCCCGATATTTACTGTTAGATGACTGTGACATGAAATTCCTTGAGGGGGGGAAGAAAGGCATTCCCGTCTCTCACTAGGCCCCGCATTTGTTTAGAAGTTGCTCTGTGCTGACAAGCAGGCAGGGGATATGGGTGACGGACAATGAAACCGGCTGTTCGCCAGGAAAGGGGGCTGAGCGCGCCCTATCTCTGGCAATGACAACACAAACGACACAGGTTTCATCTGCTGGCTCAGGTTTCTAAATCCCTGACAGGGACCTTCATCACGTCAAGGAAACGGCACAGACTCCTTGCTTTTTATTTCTGGTCAACTAACCGCTTCCTCCCCACCCCCTCTGCCGACTTCACAGGAATTCAAAGGCAGAGGAAGAGGGGCAGCCGTCCTTTTATAAGACAGTCAATGGCCTGCCTTTTTATTCTGTGGCAGCATTAAGAAATTTCTCTTCACCTAGCTGCCATCAAAAGACGTGCACTGCCCCCTCCCCTCAAAAATAGAAAATCACAAAGCAGATGCCTAGGAAACTCATCTCTATTTTTTCAGATTTTAAAGCATTTAAGTTACCTTTAAGCAACCTAAACACATGCACTCATGTAAAGGTCAGTTTTGTCAGATTTTATCAACGTCAGAAAAATATTTTCTAAATAAATAAAAATACCTTCTAGAAGTACTCAGATATTTGAACCAGTTGTAACATCTTACTGTTTATCTCATTAATTAATAAGCTAAATACAATCTTTGGTACATGTTCATTAAATTTTTAAAAAGTACTCAGAAAGATTTTAAACCCTGAAGAGGGTCCTGTGAGCCATTTACACTGTTATTCTAGAACGATGTAAAAGTCCAAGGATGGTACTACATGTAACCACACAGGCACCACATGTAAAAACACGGGCTGAATCTTACAAACATAAAAACACTGCTAAAGAAGCGAAAGACAACACCTAAAGTAGGTTCTATTTACATAAAGTTTAAAAAGGGCAAAACCAAGCCACACTGTCTGGGGATACACAGAAGGGTGTACAGCATTACGAGGCCACACAACTCTGGCACTCTGTGAGTACAGCTGGGAGAGGTGAGGGGGCTGTGACCAAGGACAGCACAAGTCCTGTCTGCTGCTGGCCATGCTCTGCACCTTGAGCTGAGCGCTGTCTACATGAGCACCCACTTCACAATTAATCGTTAACCTACAGATCTGTTTTATACACTTTTCTATATGTACGTTATATTTCAGTTTAAAATAGGCACACACACAAAAAAAATCCAACATTTTGCGGTAAAAAATATTTCCAGTAATAAATATTTTGCAGTTTAAAAAAGTCCATATTCAAAGACAAAATCATCCCATTCACAACAATATGGATGGACCACAAGGGTATTATGTTAAGTGAAATAAGCCAGAGAAGGACAAACACCGTATGATTTCACTCATATGTGGAAGATAAACACATGGATAAAGAGAATAGATTGCTGGGTACCAGAGGGGAAGGGGGTTGGGGGGTGGCTGAAAGGAGTAAAGGAACACATGTGTATAGCAATGGATAAAAACTAGACTACCCGTGGTAAGCACAATGCAGTCTACACAGAATCTGATAGACAATAATGTACACCTGAAATTATACAGTTATAAACCAATATGACCTCAATAAAATAATTAAAAAAATAAAAAGTCCACATTCAAAGTAACACAAAACTTAGCCTACAGACACTGTTCACAATCTCTCGGGTTTAGAACAAGAACACTCAACTCCAGTGCTTACGGAGACCTGGCAGGGAGCGTAAAGACGCAGGGCAAGTCCCACGGAGACTGGAAAGCAGGCCCGCGCCGTGAAGGAGAGCGCCTGCCCAGCTTTCACCCACTGCTGCTAGGTGGGAGTGAAAGAGTCTTTCCAGAAGCCAGAAAGAGGGATTTATATGACATCTCCCAATTTCTAAATGCCGGCCACTAATTCAAAATGTATTTAAAAACACTGTGTAAATCAAACAAATTATGTCTATCAGCCACACAGAGACTGAGGGCTATCTTTCTTGAGCGAAAGGCTTCAAAGTCCACTCCCTTCTCTCACCCACTGTGTGCCAAGAACTGGGGTACAGATAAACACTGCCCACCATATCCACAGCACACAGTTAATAAACATCCAATCTGCTCCTTCCCATACCTTCCCATCTCCAAAAATGGCAAAACCTGGGAATCCTCCTCACGCCCTCTGTCCTTCAGTCCCTACATCTAATCCTTCAGGAAAGCCTGTCAGCTCTATCACCCAACGAGATCCAGAACCTCACCAGTACTTACCACCCCTGCCACCACCACCACCACGTTGGTCCAAGCCACCACCATCTCTTGCTCAGACTACCCCGTTTCTCTCCTCTCTTCTTACTGTCCACTCCCCACACCCCAGCCAGAGGGATTCCTGTAAAACCGACACCACTCTCCAGCTGCTTCTCCTTTCACTTAACGTAAAATCCAAAGCCCTAACCCTGGCCTAAGGCCTTACACAATCTTACTGTACTTAAATGAGACTTGAGCATTCTTGAGGAAAGGATTCTGGGCTAGACAAATCCATTCTTTCTTCAACTGTCATAATTTCCTTGAAGTTTGCTAGTAAATTTCCTTAAGAATACTTACCTTGCTTTGACAAGCAAAGGGACTGTAAAACGGTACAGGCCCTCTGGCAAGGGTTCATAACCTATAACTCAGCAAGTAAATCCTAGAGACTCCCACACATACAGAAACACATTAAATACTTCAAAATAGCTTAAAAGGAATAAGCCATTTATACAGGTAGGTCTGGGAGAAACTGGGATTTTCCCAGAGCTAGACCAACAGAAACAGGGCCAGGAGACTGGCCCAGAAGTCCCAGCTGGCAAGGGGCAAATATTGGGAAGAGCAGCCGTTTTCTCCTCGCAGCAAGTTTCAGAGCATGGGCTCTAGACTCAGGTAGATGTAGGTTCAAACTGCAGCTCTGCTACTCACTAGCTGGGTCGCCACAGGCAAGTTATTTAACTCCCTGAGACTCTATTTCATCAGATGCAAAATGTACACTGAGAACTTCCTCTTGGGGGAGTGAAAGGCTGTCATCAATGTAGGGGCCTGGCACATAACAAGCACTCAATATGGTGGCTCCAGGCCCGAGAAGATTGGCACCACAAGCCTCACAGTCCTGCCAGTCCCCACATGGCTTCCTCTCTCTGACAGGCCACGATTCTGGCTCAACACCCAGGACCAGGGGCATTCTGGCAGCATGACACACAATGCTTTTGGCCTAAGTCTGAACCCTTTTCAGTGGACAGTCATCACTAAAAGTATACGAATGCCAGGAAAATCTGACTTGTTTTTAAAAAAACCACCTTATAGCCACATCTGTCAGGTGAAGAACCCCAGCCCCACTGCTAAGGCCCACATTTGCTGATGGCTAAAGCACTTCATTTAGAAAAGCTGGGTTTTTGTTGTGCTTGCAAAAACAACACTAATGGCGCCAAAAGAAAAATAGCAGTGAGACAAATACAAGTCATAAGTCATTTCACAACGAAGACGCTTCGGTGCACTGGGCAAGTGAGAACAACTCCTCCCACGAACGCGGTACTCACCGATGGCCCTGCGGAAGTTCTCCATCAGCACTTCTGTCTTCTTGATCTCTGTAGAGTAAACTTCACTCCCCACCATTGGGCAGAAAGGGACCTTACTCCCCAGCTCCTGGGCAATAGCCAGAGCTAGAGCTGTCTGCAGAAAAAAGCAATGGAAATGCACTTGTTTTACATTCTTGAAAATACAATAATTCAGAAACATATGCTATAAAATAAATTATTAACCACAAACAACCGGAAATCCAGCCCTTTAACTTTTAACATCATTTGGCATAGTTCACACAATAAAAATTTGATGGCTTTTGTGGCGGTCGGTTTATGATGTAGATGGCATCTTTCATCATCCCAGTAATCACGACAGTGATCATTCATTGAGGCTCATCCAGTGCAGGCAGAACTCTCAGGGCTTCACACGACCCTCCCACGCACCCTATGTGGTAGACACTACAACTCTCCCCATTCTACAAACGAGGAGACTGAGACAGAGAGACTAAATAACACAGCCTAGGTAACACAATCCAGGAAATGGCTGGGTGGAGACTTCAACTCAGGGTTCCGGAGATCATGTTCCAGTCACAGTTACTGTACTGTTCCAAACCTGTGCCCTCGATATCAAAACAGGGTTCTGACTAATCGCTCAGAACAACACTCCTAGGTCTTTGAGACACTGCTTCTGTTTTTACAGAGATAGGAAGACACCAGTCTACAACCCACCAGAAATCAACTATCAAGGAAAGAATTCCATGATGTTCACTTTATGTTAAGCAGCTGGCAAATAGTGAAGAATGATATACAAGCTAGGATTCTGAAGCTATGAGCTGGTCTTAAGTTACACTTGAACATGTCTAGTAGACTACAAATTGATTTTTGGTAAGATAACTACAGTTGGCAGATGCTAAACAGAAGCTGATTTAACAGATGTATGGTTAACTATCAAATATGAAAAGTCAATGTTTTAAAATCGGTCCAGGACTGGGAAATGCTATGGCCTTTTAATGCCATTTTCACCTTTCCTCAACTTTGAAACAAAAGCCTGAGTAAGGTGGTTCTCAAGGTGTATGGGCTAAAGAAGAAAAAGTTTGCTACAGAAGAACAAAGCGCATCTCTGAGACGATGTTTTCACACTGGCCCAGTAAAGCTTCCTCTTAAGATTTTCTTTTCAACGCCTTTTGGTGATAGTTTTGAGACCACAGAATCTGCTAAAGAATCAGCATACAGCTTAGCACAAAAAGCACTAACCTGGTGGGCAGAAACTGAAGTTTAGTCCTAACTCTGCCAGTAGTTTTCAGTGTGACCCTGGGCACATGGCAAATCTCTGCTGTCTGACTTCCTCGTCTGTCAAATGAGAGTCGTGGGCTAGATCACAGGTAGCAAACTGCTTGCCCACACTGCTCCTGTTTTGGCCTGCATAGTCTCAAGTGTGTTTTCAAACTCAATTTGTTCCCTGTTTTTGAATGTTGGGAAATTTCACATAAAAAATCCAGCTATTTAGTTTTTTTCCAGAAAGCAGAAGGTCTGGCCACAACGGGCCCTCGTTAGCATGAGGCAGCACCAGGCACAGGCCTGCTAAGCAGCTGCCTACTGTAGCGAGGTGTGCCGTTCCAGCCCACACAGCCACGCTGCTCCCTCGTGCCAGCACGGAGGTCCTCCACTCACCCCTGCCGCCTGTCTGAGCAGGCATCTGAGTTTGCAACCTCAGGCCGATACCCCTAAAACTATAATCTCTGATGTTCTAAGAGCGAAGGAAAAATCTCTGGAGCATGACGGGCACCATGAGACAAACACACTCGAACACCAGGACTCCTAGTGGGAGCTACAGGCTGGCCATGCCCACCTTCTATCCAAACTCCACCACCTTCCCAGTCATTCTTTCTCATCCAGCTATCACTACAAGACCCAATTCCCCACCCTAAGTTGCAGACTTCAAAGTTAGCGACCATATCTGATTCAATGGCATCCCCTCACCTCTACCAAATAAGGAAAGATGACCAATATACTTCCATTAAAATATGATAAATACAGGGCCAGCCCTGGGGCCTAGTGGTTAAGTTTGGTGCACTCGGCTTCAGCGGCCCAGGTTTAGTTCCCAGGCGTGGACCTATACCACTCATCAGCAGCCATGCTGTGGTGGTGGCCCACATAGAAAACAGAGGAAGACTGGCACAGATGTTAGCTCAGGGAGAATCTTCCTCGAGCAAAAAAGAGGAAGATTGGCAACAGATGTTAGCTCAGGGTGAATCTTCCTTAGCCAAAAAAAAAAAAAAAAAAGATAAATACTTGGTTAAGAAATGCTTTGGGTGTGTCTAGTTTACTCCCATTTAAAGGCTCCCAGAATCAGGGCCAGCCTGGTGGCACAGTGGTTAAGTGTGCACGTTCCACTTTAGCAGCCCGGGTTTGCCGGTTCGGATCCCAGGTGTGGACATGGCACAGCTTGGCAAGCCATGCTGTGGTAGGCATCCCACATATAAAGTAGAGGAAGATGGCCATGGATGTTAGCTTAGGGCCTGTCTTCCTCAGCAAAAAGAGGGGATTGGCGGCAGATGTTAGCTCAGGGCTAATCTTCCTCAAAAAAATAAAAAATAAAATAAAATAAAAATAGAAACAATAAAGGCTCCCAGAAGACCAGTACATGATATGGCTACTATACGTACTATATATATATAGTATATATGTATATATATACATACTACATAACGCTAGGTCACTTGCATGAGAGATCTCGTTGAATCCTCCCAACCAGTCTATGAATTTGATAATCTAGTTTGTATTTTATAAGTTTAGAAACTGAAAATCAGAACTTACCAACTCACCCAAAGTCAGTTAGCAAGCAACAGAGCCAGGAAACCCCAATCTCCAAGATATTATTTCTTTGCGCCCACTGCCCAGGCAAGTGGCAAGTGGCACATAAAAAAAATGCTATTGCCAAAAGAAGATTAAAAAGGGGCCAGCCCCGTGGCCAAGCAGTTAAGTTCACGTGCTCTGCTTTGGTGGCCCAGGGTTTTGCTGGTTCAGATCCTGGGTGCAGACATGGCACCGCTCATCAGGCCATGCTGAGGTGGTGTCCCACATAGCAGAGCCAGAAGGACCTGCAGCTAGAATATACACCTGTGTACTGGGGGACTTGGGGGGGAAGAAAAAATAAATAAGAGAAGATTGGCAACAGATGTTAGCTCAGGTGCCAATCTTTAAAAAAAAAGATAATTAAAAGTCATTATCTTACAATTGACTGGCTTAATAACTGCCTGAAATAGGCAGGGCACGTGCTACTACTTCAGAAAGGCTAAGGGACCTGCCTCGGGTCTCGGCAAGTCAGCACCAGAGCAGGAATTTAAAGCCTATTTCTTTACAAACACAATCCCAAGCCCCTCCTCTCCTGTACCAAGTGGCCTTTGTAGGGCTCACAGTGGACGCTGGTGCATTTCAAGCATCTGGCCAGTCCCCTCACAGATGCCAGTAAACCATCCTGAGTCCTCTGCCTGGAAGGCCCTTTTCTGCCCTGCAAAGCCAAATCCCCTCCCAAACTCTGCGGGGTAAACGTCAAGTCCCAGAGCTTCACCAGCCCTCAGCGCCATTTCCTGCTCAAATTCCAGCTGCATTCCAGAGCAGTCAATACCTCGCAGCTTAGTGTTGAACTGAAGCATTCTGCGCTGTCATGATTTCCTCTCGGCCCTGGAGAGACTATAAGCCCCTTGATGATAAAGAGCACGTCTCTAACTCCTTTTTCTCTTCCATCTCTCACACAGCCAGTATAGTGCTGGGTGAAGTTAGCATTTGCAAAAATTCTTGCTGACTGAATTTCTTTCCCCCTCAAGTAAGATGTCACTCCCAAGATTTTACTAACCCCTAGGCCAACAGAAATGTACTTCCAAAGCAAAGGAGACTTGAAAGAGATAAAGGATAAATTCTAGAGACAATGAGACCCCTCCGAGAACTTCATTCTCTCTTCTCTCTCCAGAGAGAAGTCAGGATAATTTGAATGTTAGAAGCATGGGTTTTAGATATTCAATTGTATTACTGCACATTAGTTTTTAAAACATACATACAACCAATTTAGCCAAATTCTAGTTCAGACACAAATTCAATTTGGCTTAGACATTATGACCATTCTCTTGGGTAGATTAAAAAAATGAGAGAAAATGAATACCTTGCCAGTTCCAGGAGGTCCTGCCAACAAGACAGCTCTTCCAGCCATTTTCTTGCTTTTGATTAATTCTACTATCACACCACATGCCTAGACACCATGATGGAAAGAAATAATAAACCAATATTAAAATGTTTCACAGGGGAAAAGTCCAGTTTCTGGTCCACACAATTCACATACTCATTCAGTTAACACTGAGTGCCAATACATGCAGACACTGTTCCAGGTGCTGGAGGCAGTGCAGGGCAGGACAGAAAAGCCTTATGGTTATGGAGTCACGTTCAAGCGGAGGAGACAGACAGACACAAAAACACTTACAAGATCACCACCATGAAGAAAACGGGTAACAACAGAGTGAGCGGCTGGGGCAGAGGTTACTCTAGAAAAGTGACCCAGGAAGGCCTCTTTGATGACATTACATTTGATGTGCAAGGCTCCAGGGCAGTCCAGGAGTCAGTGTTCCCGGCAAAGGAAACAGCAAATTCGAAACATAGGAATGAGCTTGGCATGTCCAAGAGACAAAGGGAGGATGAAGCTGAAGAGGCAGACAGGGGCCGGAACTCGGAACGGGATCTTACAGTCCACAGTGAAGTCTGAATTTTATTCCACATGCAATGGGAAGCCACTGAAAAGGTCTCATGCTGTGTATCACGTTATGAAAATTTGTTAAGATCTTGATGGCTGCTGTACAGAGAATGGACAGGAGGGGTACAAACAGGAGCAGTGATTTTTAGTCGGGGGCCTCAAGATTTTAGACTCCAGGGGCCCACACAGCTCCTGTAATTAGAAATTAAATTGGAAACAAAATTGTGTGTATATGTTTATATGTGCATTTTTCCAGGGAACAGATTCACAGCTTTCATCAGATTCCCAAGTTAACCCACTAAGGGTTAAGAATCAATGACATACACTACTAGCTGGCCATCAGTTAACGACCCAGAATGCCGCAAAGCAAATGCTGCATGTGAGGTTAAACCTGCAGCACCATAAGACTCAATGAACGCCTTCTGAATCCTCAGGGTGAAATTACCTGATAAGTTGCTGGTGTATTTTAAATACATTCTAACTCTCTGAATATTAAGCCATTTACAGCATATATACATGCTGTGTATATATAGATATGAACATTATATATACATGGCGTATATCTATATATATATATAGATATATGTGTGTATATAAACACAAATCCCATAAATGTATTACTGATTTGTATATTCTAGAATCTTTATCTATAAAGGAGTAAAGCTGAGAAAGTTACACTTACTGAACACCTATACCCCAGGACTACATAATACAAGGCTTCTTCATTGACTTAATAACCTAATATATGGCTGTCTACAAGGTGCATTCTCCCTGCCTTAGGGCAGGCCATAGCTCTTCTCTCTGAATGGCGCCCACACTGTACCCTGCTGACGGGTCTTGTGAACACATCTTATCTCCTCTAACTCTATTCCCCATGGACTGTGGAGAAGTACCATGGTCCCACATTCAGATAGCCCCCCAAAAAATGTGAGTTCAAGGAATGTGTGTAGATATACTATATTCCAATTCTGACTCAGCTGGAAATGCAGTGCCCTTAATAGAGCCTAGAAGCTATTCTTCAGATGCCACATTTCTAAAAAGATCAAAGAACCACTACGGTCTTTCCAGAGAACGCTGTGATATCATAATCCTCAGCATTGGAACTCTTTGGGAAACTCAACAGAGGTAGAAGAGGCTTTCCAAACCTTGTATTCTCATTCACACACCAGGACCTCTTGCATTTAATCTCCCTCAGTTTAAGCTCCTTCCCTCCAGAGAAATATGTTTAGTAAATTTTAAAATTTAAAAACTATGAACTGAAAGGGCCTTTTAAGATCACCTAGTGTAACTCTCATTTTTCAGATTAGGATATTAAGCACCAGGGAGGTTGCAGATGTGACCAGAATTATACAAGGACCTGGTAGCTGGGGTGGGATGCCTATTAATTGAATAAATAAATATTGAGTCTCTATAATGAGTCAGGTTCTGGATATGTAATAATATTACCTGGTCTCTATCCTCAGGAAGATCACATTCATACCAGGGCACACAGCATCAGTTAAGAGCCGGGATTCTGGACTTACATAGACTTGGGTTTAAATCCTCGCTCTACCAATTACCAGCTGCACTCAGACCTTTGACCTCCCTACCTAACCTCTGTGAACTACAATTTCTTTATCTGGAAACAGAGTTCATAATACAGTTAGTGGCACAAATGCTAAAGGGTTTATGGGTAAAGTGTGCTGATGTCTGTAACTTACTTTGAAATGCAAAAGTGGATTGGTGGATGGATAAATGAGCAGCACCATGGATAAATGGTGGGTGGACATGATAAAGCAATAGAGTAAAATGTTAATTGTAGAATTTAGGAACACAGGTATTCACCATACAAGTCTTTCAACTATTTGGTATGTCTGAAAAGTGTCATAAGAAAGTGGGGAAGGGACAATTATTAGGGTGGAGGTAAAAAAACAAGACAATGCAGATAAAGCTGCTTAGCACAGAGCTTAACACATAGAAAGCATTCAACCAGTGTTAACTATTTGCAGTAACAGGTCCTCAGTAAACAGAAGCTGGATGAAAAGACATTTCAAAGTCACCTTGACTGTCACTATTTCCTTTTTTGGAAAGATCATGCTGAAAATGGAAACCAGAGGCTTTTCTTTGGCCCTTCTATTAGCACAATTAGGCTAGGAGGCAACAGTGTTAACCTCATTAGTAAGCGCAGGTTTCCGTGGGTGCTAAGCCATGTCAGGCAAGGGTCATTGGTCTGAACTTAGTGCTCAGCAAGCTGAGAGGGTAGCTGTAACTATCATAGAGAGAGCACTGATTTGGGAGGCAGAAATACACATGGGTACAAACCAATACCAAACTGAGTGGCAAGTGGGTAGGTGAAGCAACCTCTCCCACCCTCAATTTTTTCATCTGCAAAAAAATACAAGGAGGGGCTGGCCCCGTGGCCGAGTGGTTAAGTTTGAGCTCTCTGCTTCAGCGGACCAGGGTTTCGCAGGTTCAGATCCTGGGCGCGGACATGGCACCACTCATCAGGCCATGCTGAGGTGGCATCCCACATGCCACAACTACAAGGACCCACAACTAAAAATATACAACTATGTACTGGGGGGCTTTGGGGAGAAAAAGGAAAAAAATCTTTAAAAAAAAATACAAAGAGCTTGAATAGTTTTGTGATTATAACGTATGGGAAAGGACTTGGCATCACTCCCACTTAATAAAATTGGATCTGGGGGTATGGATAAAGCAGATTGCCCCTCTCTATAATTCCCACTTCCTACCTTAGCTCCTAGGCCCTGGGAACCAAGGTGAGCTTTTGGAAGTTGATCACTACCCTACTTTAAAACCCCCATACCCTCCCACTCCGTTCACAAAAATCCGAATCCCTTACCATGGCCGACAAAGTCCTGCAGGAACTGACCCCCCCACCAGAGTATAATTATTTTGTTTACTGGTTTAACCGTTTACCGTCTGTCTCTTACTACACTAAAACGCAAGCTTCATGACAGTACGGACCTCATCCATCTTCTTCCTCACTGTATCCCAGCGTGGCGAGGAGATGATGGCACGGAGTTGGGGGCTCCGTCAAGACTTGTCAGTGAGGTGAAGCAAGCAGTCAACCGCCCCGTGCGTGGGTCGTCACCTGTTCCCCTGGGACGGCCCCTGTCCCAGTGCCAGTGCGGCGCCCCCTCGCCATGCCCTGTAGCCCATTTTCACTCCCGAGTGACCTCGCGGGGCATCCCCGCGCCCCTCCCGGAGCCCCCACGTCAGCAGCCTCTCGCGGCAGGGCCCCCGCTCGGCGCCCCAACTCCCTGACCCGTCCAACACACCTCTCGCGCGTTCTCCTGGCCCACGAGCCCCGAGGCCGCCTGCTTGGCCAGGCCACTCTCATCCAGCCCCAGCCCCTTCACGTGGCTGTGGGATGCGATGCGCTGCGTCTTCGTGGTGCTCTTCACCTCCTCAATCTTCATCTTGCCGACGCCGGGAACCTAAACCAGCGTGGAAAACCTGGAGCGAGCACTCCACGCCCGGCGCCCGGGTTACCATGCGGCCGTTACCAGGGCGGTTTGTCAAGGCCCGCCTTGGTCGGCACTCCATTGGAGGAGGCAGGAACGCCTCCGCTCTCCATTGGCTCATGGCTGCGCCCATCACGGCTGCCGGTAGGGCTCCGCCCTCCCACTTCCGGCCGTGGGGTGGGTGGGACGGGCTTCCCTTCCAGCCGGCGCTTCCTGCTCTGGCTTCGGGGGCGAGAACGCGGAGGGGTCACGCCCCGAGTTTGAGCAGGTGCTGCGCTGAGGTTGGGGTCTGGCGTCCAGTTCTTAATCCTGCCACCCTATCCATTTTCGCATTTGAACGTCTTATCCTTCTGCGAAGCTCAAGTTATTACCTCCGGTTTGGAGATGGAGAAACTGAGGTTTAGAGCTTAAGCTTTGACTTTTGCTTACTAAGCTGTTTTGTGACTCCCAGGCCTTTGCGTCTCCCTGGGGAGGCCCAGCTCTGCCAACCACTCTCACCCTGACTGCGCTCAGGGTCCTCCGTGGAACTGTCTTTCTCTGCCTGCGCCTCTGTCTCCACCCTCTCCCTTTGTTTAAGTTGGCTGTGAATAACATTTTAGTTTCCAAAACTCTTCAACCCTGCAAGGTAGTGTAATTCCTAAAGTAGATAAAGACGCGGGCTAAAAGAGGCCCAATAACCTACCTAAGAACTCACAGCACATAATCAGCAGAACTGGAACTCCAGCTGAGAACTAAAGGCTTCACAGACTAAGTAATCCTCATCCTATCCCACAACCTCACATGAGACAATCAGCCTGCAAATAGGTCCCGTCAGGTTCCATAATGATATTACCACTGCCTGCACCACAGTGTACTCTTCCCAACCATCCAGTCGTTCAACAAACGTTTGTTAGCACCTACTATGAGCCAGATGCTACAATGCACTGGGGATACAGAGATAAAATACCAAATCTCCAGCCTTGACAAGCTTAGTTCTTAGCGGGGAAACTTGCAATGTGAGATGTGTGGGAGCAGGTACAACCAGCCCACAGGGTGTGCCAGCCCGGAGCAAGGCCACCTGGAACAGCCTGGAGGGCCAGGGAAAGCATCAAGAGGTGATCATGCCTGGGCCAAATCCTGGTGAATGGGTGAGACTTCCTCAGAAGCAGATGATGTGTCACCATTTTACAGATGAGTAAATTAAGGTCTAGAGAAAGGAGGGACTTGCCCACAGTTTAGGAGAGCTTGCATTAGGGTTGAGATAGACCTGAAGTCAAGTTCAGCTGCAGTAGCTTCTGACTCTCACATCTTCTTGTACTTCTCCATTATGAGTTTTGAATCTAGGTTTCAAATTATTTGCAAGATTATTGGGTCAATGTTTGTCTCTGCCACTAAACTGCAGGCATTATGAGAGTGTAGACCCCATTTGTGTGCATCATTTTAACCCCAGTGCCTGGCACACAGCCTGGCTCACAATTCAGCCTTCTTATAAATTCAAATAAGATTCTAGACCCCCACATACACACTTAAAGTCATGCAGTTTTGCTGCATGTGTTTTACACACTGGGTTTTATGGGCCTTGGTAACGGTTCATGTCAATGAGTGGGATCTTTTGGCATTTTCAGAGCCTGAAAGAGCTTCGGCAAGGCCTTGGAAGGCTGGGGCTGTTACTGGTGGCCTGTGATTCATCAACCCTAGGGATGTCACGTCTAGGACCCCCCAGAAGGTTGCTTAGCATCTCATTGACTTATTCCTGGTCGTTAGGCATAAGTGAGGAGCAATTCCTTTCACCATGTGGAGGAGGAAGGCTTTCCCCCAACTGGTAGTCAAAGTTAGCTGCTCTGTGGGACTAACTTCTTTGTGTGTTGTCCAGTTAGGAAAGAAGACCATTTTTACATTTATTATTTTAAGCCTCAAACTTTGGCACAAAGTAAAGAAAAAGATTTCCTTCTAGCCAAATATGGGAGTGGGGGGCAGGATAAGGATTTTAGAGCTCAGAGGAATCCCTAGGAGCGCTTGAGCCGGTGGTTTTCAAACCACATTCCCTGTAGTTGTAGAATTCTTTCATGGCCCGTAAGAGTAAGGAAGGGGAAGGCCAAGAGGGCAGGATACCAGCTCGATGCCCCTGCCTCCCCTTCCACCAGAGCTGTTTCACTGATCTGGCTTAGCATTCTCATTTTACAGGTAAGGAAACTGGGGCCCTAAGAGGGGACAGAGTTTGTCCAAGGTCACAAATCAAGCAATTGCCCGACACAAACCCAGACCCCATATCCAGTGTGGAAAGAAACTGGACCTGGTTGCAGAGCCAGACAGTTCCTTTCATTTCAACAGAAGACCATGTGGTGAGCTAATGGACAAGACACACAAGACGCATGAAGGGCAGATGAGGCCACAGTAGTGGACATGGGTTATTTTGCCTACCTGTCATCTATCCGACTTCTTCTGGCTACCATCACTCAAATTTTCTTTAGAGAACCACCCTTCCCCCACTTTGAGTCCAGGTGGTTTGGATGGGTTGACCTGACTTCCTGGCTTTGTTTCGGGGATGGCCACTGGACTCGCCTGGCCTACCAAACTATCCCATCCTCCTGGACATGGTGAGTGGTGTGGGAGTGTGAGCAGGCAGTCCAGTGACGGTCCTGGCACTTTCACGGGAAATATCAGGAAAGAGAGCTTGAGTCCTGGGTTTCCAGGTCATCTTTGCCACTTCATGGGAAGACTGCCTGAGAATGAAGCCAACACAAAGGAAAGGAAAGGTGACAGAGATTCCTAATGAAATCCTTTACGTTCCCAGATCCAGCCTTGCCCTGCCTGCAATGTAACGTGGCACTGACACTGGGGCTTAAAATAGTTTGAGTTAGGTTTCTATCCATGGGTACTGAAAATCCAGATCAATGCAATGGCACATATACAGGTAATTGTGCGGACTGCTGCATTCCAGATTTGTGGTGTGCGACAACCCCAGACCTGCCAGCTCTCTCGTTCTCTCACTCCCATGACCCTTGCTCTTCACCTCCAGTCCCTCAACCCCTCTTTTCTCCAGTCCAAGCTTGATCATCTCAGCCACTTGGTTTCCAACTGTTCTGCTCCCTCCTTGCCTTGATTTCTTTCACACCTAACCTATGAACCCACAAGCCCAGGTCAAGCCTACCTCTGCCTTCTCCACTGCCTCATGAAGGCTACTGTGTATGTCAGATGGCAATCACTCAGTGGCCCCATGGAGCCGTTACACTGTCATGGTCTTCAGCCTCAGCTGAGCACTGAGAGGTGCCCAAGCAATGATTAAGTATTCCATTAGTTAGGATATTAGTTCAGCTTCAATAACAGAGAGATACAAAGTAACAGTAAATTAAACAAAATAGAAGTTGCTTTTTCTCACATAAAGTCCAAGCAGGCATTCCATCTGGTGGGCTGGCTCTATAATCATCAAGGACCTGTCCCCCTTCTGTCTTGTTAGTCCGCCATTCCACACACTTTCTTTTTTTTTATTTAACATTGGCACCTGAGCTAACATCTGTTGCCAATCTTTATTTATTTATTTTTTTCCTTCTTCTCCCAAAAGCCCCCCAGTACATAGTTGCAGATTCTAATTGTAGGTCCCTCTGGCTTTGCTAAGTGAGATGCCACCCCAGTAGGGCCTGATAAGTGGTGCCATGTCCTGTGCCTGGGATCCAAACCCATGAAACCCTGGGCCGCTGAAGCAGAGCATGTGAACTTAACCACTTGGCCACGGGGCTGGCCGCCCCCACACACTTTCTGTCAGGTGATCCAAGATGGCTGCTCAAGCTATCCCCAAAGAGGCTGCATCTGAACCAGCAAGAAGGAGAAAAGAGGGAAGGGATATGCTCCTTCCCTTTAACCTTGACCTCAAGCTGCACCATCATTTCTACTCACATCTCAATGGTCAGACTTAATCAGATAGCTACAAATAGCTGCAAGGGAGGCTTGGAAATATATTCTTTAGCCGGACAGATATGTACCCAGCCTAAAATTCTGTATCTACATAAAAAGGGAGAATATATTGGAAAACAACTCTTAGTCTCTAAGCTTCTATCTGCCAGGCGCTGCAGGGTTCTCCTTGCATCCTGACTCAAAGGCAGACATGACCTTCCTCCTAGCCAAGGTAACCCTCCTAACTGGGTTCCAGATAACAATCTGGGCCCCAGTCCATCTCTCAGAGGCCTCACTCCACCCATTTCCATCTATTCACCTGGCTCATTCCCCACAGGATATAGACATACTCAATCTTAACCATCTTAAAACACACATCATATTCAATGGTGAAAGACTGAAAGTTTTTTCCCTAAGATCAGAAACAAGACAAGGATGCTTGCTTTCACCACTTCTATTCAACAAAGTATTGGAAGTTCTAGCCAGAGCAATTAGGCAAGAAAAAAATAAAAGGCACTCAAATTGGAAAGGAAGAAGTAAAACTACCTCTATTCTCAGATTTCTATATAGAGATATAATCCTGTATATCAAAAACCCTAAAGAATACACACACACACACACACACACAGAAAACTATTAGAGCTAATATATTCAGCAAAGTTGGAGAATATAAAATCAACACACAAAAATCAGGATATAAACAAAGTCTTTCCCATTTTAAAACACACATTTTTTAAAACTGACATTTTTTGCAGAAATGGAAAAACCCATCCTAAAACTCATATGAAATTTCAAGAGACTCCAAATAGCCAAACAATCTTGAAAAAGATAAACAAATTTGGCAGTCTCCTACTTCCTGATTTCAAAACTGACTACAAATCTGCAGTAATCAAAACAGTGTGATACTGGCATAAGGACAGACACAGAGATCAATGGAATAGAATAGAGGGCCCAGAAATAAACTCTCACATATATGATCAAGAGTGCCAAGACCGTTCAATGGGGAAAGGACAGTCTCTTCAACAAATGCTGCTAGGAAAACTGGATATCCATATACAAAAGAAATAAGTTGGACCCTTATACAATATATAAAAATCATCTCAAAATGGATCAAAAACCTTCATTTAAAAGCCTAACCTATAGAACTCTAGAAGAAAATAGGGGTAAATCCTCATAACTTTAGATTTGGCAATGGTTTCTTAAATATGGCACCAACAGCACAGGCAACAAAAGAAAAAATAGATAAGTTGCACTTCATCAAAATTAAAAACTTTCATGAATCAAAAGACTATTTCTCAAAAGAGTGAAAAGACAACCCACGAAATAGATGAAAATATTTGCACATCCTATATCTGATGAGGATTTAATATCTAGAATATGCAAAGCATTTCTACAACTCAAAACAAAAAAAAAACCCACACAATTAAAAATGAGCAATGGACTTGATAGATATTTCTCCAAAGAAGATATGCAAATGGCCAATAAGCACATGAAAAAAATGCTGAACATCATTAGTCATTAGAGAAATGCAAATCAAAACCACAATGAGATCCTACTTCACACCCACTAAGATGGCTATAATAAAAAACACAGAAAATAATAAGTGTTGGCAAGGATGTGAAGATATTGGAACCCTTGTGCATTGCTGGTGGGAATGTATAAAAGTGCAGCTGCTGGGGCTGGCCCCGTGGCCGAGTGGTTAAGTTCGCGCGCTCCGCTGCAGGCGGCCCAGTGTTTCGTCGGTTCGAATCCTGGGCGCGGACATGGCACTGCTCATCAGACCACGCTGAGGCAGTGTCCCACATGCCACAACTAGAGGAACCCACAACGAAGAATACACAACTATGTACCGGGGGGCTTTGGGGAGAAAAAGGAAAAAATAAAATCTTTAAAAAAAAAAAAAAAAGTGCAGCTGCTGTAGGAAACAGTTTGTTGATTCCTAAAAAAGTTCAACACAAATTTACCATATGACCCAGCAATACCACTCCTAGATATATACTCCAAAGAGCTGAAAACAGGAACTCAAACAGGTACTCGTACACTGATGTTCACAGCAGCATTAGTTACAGTAGCTATGATATTGTGATTTATAAGAAAAAATATATATTTGGTCTTCATTCCCATTTCTGGCATCAAGCTATTAAAATTTGGGATTTGGGATTTCCTAAGTGATGACAGCAATAAAGGTATCCCCTATTATATTGAGGAGATGACTTTTGGAAAGCACCTAAGGATGGGGCTACTTGTCAGGAGAACAAACCAAGAGATTAAAGGATTGGGACTTTCGGTCCTATCCCCACCCCACCCCCACCTCCACAGAGAGGAGAGGGGCTGGAGGTTGGATCAGTTGCCAATGGCCAGTGACTTAATCAATCATGCCTGTGCAAGGAAGCCTCCATAAAAACCCAGAAGGATGGGGTTTCAAGAGCTTCCAGGTTGATGAACATGAGGAGATTTGGGAAGAGTGGTACACTCAGATAGAATACAGAAGCTCCAAGCTCTTTCCCCATACCCTGTCCTAGGTATCTCTCCATCTGGCTGTTGGTTCATACCCTTTGTAAGGTTAAGAAACAAAATTCAGCTGAGTAAACTTTAAAGAACGTATTGGCTTCATTCAAAGATTCATGAATCGGGCAGCATCCAGTTAGCAGATAGAAAGGAGCTCCAAAAAGCTGTACAAAATGAAAGACTTTTATAGGCAGAGGGCGTGGGAACAGGAAGTTATTCTAGACAAAAAAAGCAGGTTGGTTATTGCAAAGTTACTTTCCCTTAGGGGATGGCAGGGGTCTATCAGGCAGATTATGTAACTAGTGCTGATCAGGCGGTTCCTGATTGACTGGTTTAAAATTCCACTTCTGGGAGAGCCAGAACTATAATTAAGTATTGGTTTGGTGACTTGGGTCTTAGTATATGCAATTCCATTCTGGGCCTGTTGTCTTGTTTTTAACAGTTTTCCTTAAGTCAATCATCCTTTTTGTTCCTTTTCTGGCATTCTAGTCTTAGGGAAATCATTTGCGTGTTGCTTAGTGGCTGCAAACGTGCAGTTAAGGCTTTCGAGAGAATACATCTCACCAAGGAGACGACTGCAATTATAATAAGCAAGATAATTCCCAATGTCTGGAGTGCACTTTGGAGCCGTGGTCCCCAAGACCCAAACCAATCAGAATCAGATAAAGGAGCCACTTCTCTTTTTCTTTTCTTTTTTTTTTAAGATTGGCCCTGAGTTAGCATCTGTTGCCAATCTTTTTTTAAAATTTTTTCCCCAAAGCCCCCCAGTACATAGTTGTATATTCTAGTTGTAGGTCCTTCTGGTGGTATGTTGGACGCCGCCTCAGCATGGCCTGACTAGTGATGCTAGGTCCGTGCCCAGGATCCGAACTGGTGAAACCCCGGGCCACCAAAGTACAGTGAGCGAACATAAGACTCGGGCACGCGGCTGGCCCCAAGGAGCCACTTCTTTAAGCTAACTGGCTTATTCACTGATCTTATGTTCCCACCTCCTCACCAGCATTTGGAACTATCCACTTTTCTGATTATTGCCAACCTAATTGAGTGCTTGTTATTTCAGCCCTGGGCTGATTTCTGGGGACAGAGGGGACAGAAGTGATTTTGCTGGCACCTTAGAGGTGGTACAAAGACGTAAAATTAAATAACACTGGTCCTCATAGTGAGAATATTATTGCCTTTTTGATCCTTTCAGTAAATCTTAGGGGGTAGAGTGTGACTTTAACCCCTTTCTAACACTTGCTAATCTCCGCTCCTCCCTCTTTTTTTTTTTTCACTGAGGAAGATTTGCCCTGAGTTAACATCTGTTGACAATCTTCCTCTTTTTGTATGTGAGCCGCCACCACAGCATGGCCACTGACAGAAGAGTGGTGTAGGTCCACGCCCAGGAACTGAACCTGGGCTGCCAAAGCAGAGCGTGCCAAACCTAACCACTAGGCCACCAGGGCTGGCCCTAATCTCACTTTTTATAGAGACTCTGAAACTGAGGTTTTTGTGGTTCCTGGCTAATTATGGCAAGTGATAATGTTTTTCTATGTATAGAAAAATACTTTTATTTAAGTCAATTTAAAGAAAAATATTAAGTTGTAGGCGGTGAATAGTGCATAAGTTGTGAAGATGGTTCCTATCACTGGGGTTGGGAAAACCCAACATAAAACAAGGATCAGCTGTCAGGGAACAGAAAGGCCCTGAGCTCCAGGCAGCACGCAAGCCCCTACTCCTGAACAGATGACCTGGATTCCAATCCTGGCTCTTTCTGAGCAACTTACCTCTCCAGGTCCACTTCCTTCTACTATAAAAGAGCAAAAACAACACCCGCTTTTAGGATTATTAAGAGAATTAAATGAGGTCCTTTACAAAGTGCACTAGCACTGGGAGGCGTGCAGAAAATGGTATCAGAGCCTTGGGCTATAAAGACATGGGCTTTTTTCCCCCCTTAATATTTGTATTCTCTGTGTGTGCCCTGGTCTTAGTGGTTACTTTTCATGCATTTAAACTGGAACAGTACCCAATGGCACTCACAGAAACTGCTTTGGAGCCTAGAGGTGGGAAGTCAGACTGGGGACAGGGGTCAAGATAGCAAGGGTGAGGGCTGTGCCTTCTATTGCAATGTCCTCTGCTGGGGAACTGTTTTTCCATTTCAGCAGACAGTCCCGCAGCAATGGGGAGAACTGGTGGCATCTGCAGACTCCCTTCGTCAGCCTGGGAAACAGTCGGAGCCTGCAGCTCCTGAGGGCTCAATCTGGAGCACTGTCCTACTGCTGTCACATGGCAGTGGGGTCAGAGCTCAGGGCAGCCTGGGGGAAAGCAGCGGGTCCGACCAGAGGTCAGGCATTGAGGTTCACATGTGGGTCTTTCAGACCGTGGTCCCCAGGCCTAGAATGTAGGGCAAGCCTGGTAAAGGCCCTCTATACGGCTGATCAGGTGGGAGGGAATTCGGAGCCATTCGTTTATTTGACAAATATGAAAATAGACTCAACACTCCAATTAAAGGTTTGTATTTGTTTCCTATTGCTGCATTAACAAATTGTCACAAACTTAAAACTTAAAACAACACACATTTAGGACCAGCCCCAGTGGCCTAGTGGTTAAGCTTGGTGTGCTGTAGAGGCTTGGTTTCGGTTCCCAGGCACAGATCCACACCACTCGTCTGTCAGTGGCTACACTGGGGCACTGGTTCACATACAAAAAGAGGAAAATTGGCGACAGATGTTAGCTCAGAGTGAAGCTTCCTCAAAAAAAAAAAAAAAAGGGAAGAAAGAAAAAACCTCACACATTTATTATCTTATAGTTCTGGAGGTCAATGTCCAAAATGAGTCTCTCAGGCTAAAATCAAGGTGTCTGCAGGCCTTTGTTCTTTTCTTTTTGCTTTTTCTCCCCAAAGCCCCCCGGGACATAGTTGTATGTTTCTTAGTTGTGGGTCCTTCCAGCTGTGGCATGTGGGATGCCACCTCAGCATGGCCTGACGAGTGGTGCCGTGTCCGCACCCAGGATCCGAACTGTCGAAACCCTGGGCCGCGGAAGCGGAGCGTGCAAACTTAACCACTCAGCGACGGGGCTGGCCCCAGGCCTTTGTTCTTTTCTAGTGGATCCAGGGGAGAATCCACTGTCTTGTCTTTTCCAGCTTCTATAGCTGCCCACATTCCCAGGCTCACGTCCCTCTTCCATCTTCAAAGACAGTAACGGCTGGTAGAGTCTTTCTCGTGATGCCATCTCTCTGGTTCTGACTCTCCTGCCTCCCTCATATAAGGACTCTTGTGATTCCATTGGGCCCACAGGACAATCTCCCCATTTCCAGATCCTTAGTCACACCTGCAAAGTCCCTTTTGCCATGTAGAGAAACACACTCACGGGTTCCAGGACGTGAACATCCTTGGAGGGCCATTATTCTGCCATGGCCAGGCTCCCCTCCTGGGTCCCATCACAACCCAGCCTGCATTCCCCAGGTTTTAGTCCAGCAGGAAAGAGCACACTTTTGTATTGCTTGCCCTGGAAAAAAGTCCAGGATTTGCTCTGGTTGGGTTAACTAGGGTCACATGCTCACTACCAAACCAATTGCCATGGCCAGTGGAATGGACCATGCTGACTGGTTGGACCTGAGTCTCAGGCCCATTCCTGGAGCTAGAGTGGAGTAAACCCTTCCAGCGACCTGGAGGAGAGGAGGCATGATACCTCCAAGGAGAAGTGAGGAGACTTACAGAAGCAAGAGTGGATGCTGACTATTATAGACCATCATAATCTTGTGAAACAAATGGTGAGTCACACAGCCAACATGAGGTAGGGCCATAATTTGAATCCGCGTGGGACCAGCCAGGACATCAGCTTCCTCACCCTGCGGCTAATTTGGCATTAGCAGATCTGTTTAGTGCTGGGAATGCCATGTAGCACAGCTGGCGGCCTGGGTGACAGCTTCTTTCAAGGTTGGTATGGGACATATTGAGAAAGGCACATGGTTAACACAATCACTGGCAAGGTAGATACCCTCAGAGAAAAGGGAAATTTCCATTTCACTTCTAAAAGAATCTTTAAAGCCGAAACTCAAATCAAAGAGCAAAGTATAATAACTTCCTCTGGGCAAATTTATAATTAATCCTGGATTAATTGGCCTTAATGAAGTTGAATTAATTACTAGCTGTTTGTAAAGAACTTTGAACTACCCTAGTACAAAATGGCATTAACGAAACAGAAAGGAACCAGCAGTGCATTAACATTAAGAACAAATCCCAAATAATCGCACTTCTGCAGGCTGTTTCCTGTCTATCATTTCCCAGGGACCGTGGCCAGCCTGTGGAACCGTAGAGGACCCAAGAGTCTGCTGCAGAGGAGGATGTCTCCATGGGCTAGAGGTTTGGGGGGTGAGTCCACTCAAGAAACAGTTATGGAGCATTTGCATGTGCCAGGCCCCAGGCAGTTGAAGATGTGTAAGGGCTCCTCAGCCTCCTGGGACGGGGAGAGCACCGGAGCGCCAGCCGGGTTAAAGCAAACCCGACTCAGTGTGATAGATGCCAGGACAGAGACAGAATGCGCAATAGGAGGGCATGACGTGACCTGTACATTGCTGCTAACAGCACTTCAGTTCCCGCAGGGAGTCCCCCACACTTCCCTCTTGGCTCTTGGCAAGAGCTTAGGACCCACACCTGGCAAGGTAGAGCACTGTATTTCTCTGCTTGGTGCAGGGGCACACAGCTTCATCAGGGACAATGAGGTTTGATGGGGGGATTTTATAGGGTTGCTGAGGTTGTAAGCTTGGAGGCAGCTATCTTGTCATCATGAGGAGAGAGCCTGCCTGGGAGTGGAGGCAAGCCAGAGGAAGAAGGAACTGAGACACAGAGGGAGACAAAGTTGGAACCTTTGCATGATCATCTGAGCTCCTGGATGAGACTACGATGGAAGTCAGCTCTTTCCCTAGACTTTTTTTTTTTTTTTTTTTTTGCAGGGGAAGATTCACCCTAAGCTAACATCTGTTGCCAATCTTCCTCCTTTTTCCTTCCTTTTCCCCCTACCCCAAACCCCAGTAGATAGTTGTGTATAGTTTTAAGTTCTTCTGGTTCTTCTGTGTGAGCCCCTGCCATAGCATGGCTACTGACAGACAAGTGGTGTGGTTCTGTGCCCGGGAACTGAACGCGGGCCATTGAAGCAGAGCATGCCAAACTTTAGCCAGTAGGCCATCAGGACTGGCTCTCCTTAGACTTTTTAGTTAGGTTTATTTATTTAACTTAACAAACACTGATATAGTGCTTACTACACACACCAAGTATTGTTCTAAGTGCTGCACAAATACCAGTTCATTTAATCCTCGCAACCCTGTAAGTTAGGAGCTATAGTGGCCTCCTACTTCACAAATGAAGAAACAGAGGCACAAAGAGGTTTTGTAGGGGCCGGCCCAGTGGCGCAGCAGTTAAGTGCGTATATTCTGCTTCTCGGCGGCCCAGGGTCTGCCGGTTCAGATCCCGGTGTGGACATGGCACAGGTTGGCAAGCCATGCTGCGGTAGGCATCCCACATATAAAGCAGAGGAAGATGGGCATGGATGTTAGCTCAGGACCAGTCTTCCTCAGAAAAAAGAGGAGGATTGGCAGCAGTTAGCTCAGGGCTAATCTTCCTAAAAAAAAAAGAGGTTTTGTAACTTGCCCAAAGTACACAGCTTTCAGATGGTGGAGGCAGGATTTGAGCACACGCAGTCTGAGCCAGTCTGTGCTTTTAACTATACTACAGACCAGTATGATTCCTTTTTTGCTTAAGTCAATTCATGGTAGGTTCCTATCATTTACCATCAGAAGTTGTGACTAGTGCAGGACAAGACATGGAGGAAACTTCCAGAGGGCCTGCCAGGCAGAGGGAGCAGCCGGTGGGCAAGCGTAGGGTCGGGTGGATCAGCGCTGTCCATTTGCAGGATTGCACAGGTTCAGGGCAGTGGAGAGGAGATTGGCGGGGGTGGGTGGAGTGAGGAATCTGTCCACAGGTGACAGTGAGAAAGCTTGGATGACTGCCACTGGAGACTAGAAACTAAAGGATCTTAGTCCCACTGGTGACTTTAGGATATTATTTTTAAATTTAAAAAAAATATTTATTTCTTTCTTGAACAGGTAATAGTTTCATATGATTTGAAATTCAAAAAACACCAACGTGTTTTGAGTAAAATGTCTTCCTCTGTTCCCTCCAGCCAACTGCTTCCCCTCCCTGGAGGCATCATTCGTTGAGTACTACCTGTAGGCACTGTGTGTGCAAGACACTTGGTATACAGCAGTATCCTAAGTGCAAACACCTGGGGAGGAGGAGACAGTAAATAATGAAGGTAATAAGGGAAGAGATGAGAAAGTATAGTAAGGGTTGATATGTGCAAAAGAAAACACTAGAGCAGGTAAGGGAGATGGGGGTATATTTTTAAACAGGCTGTTCAGGGCAGGTCTCATGGAGGAAGTGACAGTTGAACTTGAAGGAGGTAAGAGGTGAGCTGTGTAGGAGTTTGGGAGAAGAATGTTCCAGGCCATGTGGGTTCATGCTTGATGGGTTTAGGTCACAGCAAGGAGGCCAGTGGGGTCGGAGCCAGGAGAAAGTAGGAGATGAGTCCAGAGAGATAACATGCTGGGTGGGGCTGCGGGGTCCTGTCGGCCCCTGTAACCTCTGTGGGGTCTATGACTCTTACTTTGAGTGAGATGGGGAGACAGAAGAGGGTTGTGAGAAGAGTGTAAAAAGCATCGCTCTGGTTTCTATATGGAGAACAGGAAAACAAGAGCAGATGCGATGAGACCTGTTAGAGAAATGAGTGCAGTAAATCAAAGTCACAGTGAGCTCCCACGACACATTCTTAGAAAGGCTCAAACCAAACCAAAACAAAACAACTTGACCATACCAAACACGAGTGAGTATGCCCAGCAACTGAAACTCTCATCCGTCGTGGGGGGCAATATAAAATTATACCTCCACTCTGGAAGACGGTTCAGCCATTTCTTGTAAAGTTAAAGTACACTTATCATATGACCCAGCAATCCCACTCTGAGGTATTGACCCAGGGTAAATGAAAACTCATACTTTAGAGCAGCTTTATTCGTGATAGCCAAAAACTGGAAACAACCCAAATTTCCTTCAGCAAGTGAATGGGCAAACAAATGATGGTCCATCCGTACAGTAGACCACTGCACAGGGACAAAGGGAACATACACTGTGGGTACATGCTGCAACATGGATGAATAGCAAATGCATTATACGATGTGAAAGAAACTGGACTCAAAAGGCTATCTATTGTATGCTTCCGTTTACATCAAGTTCTGGAAAAGGCAAAACTTGTAGGGATAGAGAGCATAGCTCAGTGGCTTCCAGGGTTTAAAGGTATGGGAGGGATTACTCACAAAGGGGTTTCTTAGAGGGTTGTGGAACTGTTTTGCATCTTGATTATGGTAGTGGTTACATGACTCTATGCTCTTGCCAAAGCTCATAGAACCATGTACCAGTAAGAGTGGATTTTACTCTTGTGGTAATCAAGATAAGCAATGATGGCTTGGACCAAGTGCTAACAGTGGAGATGGTGAGAGGTGGCTGAATTCTAAGGGTAAAACCAGTCAGATTTGTTGATGAATTTGATCTGGGGTATGAAAGGAAGACAGGACTTATGGATTGAACCATGATTTGCTGCCCCAGCAACTGGGAGGACCCAGTCTTCATTAACTGCAATGGGAGTTGCTGTTGGAGTTGGGAGAAGGGCGAGATTAGGAATTCCATTCTCGACATTAAATCTAAGATGGCTGTTAGACATCCATGGTATATATGAGCCCACAGATACGAGAGACATCTGAGTAGAGAAATAAATTTGAGAGTTGATGTTTCTTAAAGCCTTGAGACGGGTGAGATGGCCAGGGAGTGAGTGTAGAAAGAGGAAATAAGAGGGCTGAGCCTTGGGGCCTTCCTGGGTCCACTGTTATGCATCTCTTGTGTATCCTTGCAGGGCTATTCTATGCTGTTCAAGCAAATATATAGAGGGACTGCCTTTTTCATAAATGTAAACATGCTACACATAACAAGTGTGTAATTCACTTTTTTTCAGTTACCAATGTATCTTAGAGATTGTTCCCAAGTAGTATACAAACAGCTTCTTTGTTATTTTTAGGAGCTGCATAATATTCCACAGTATAGACATACCATAATCTTTCTCTCTATATTTAAAATTTTTTATTATGGAAAATTTCAAACATATAGAAAAAGTAGGCAGAATAATATTATGAACCCCTCAGACGAATCACCCAACTTCAACAATGATCAACTTGTGGCCAATTTTGTTCATCTAGACCAATAACACATTCTCTTTCTTTCAAATTATTGTTCTTGGTAACTTGTTATTTTGACATAATTTCAAACTTACCATAATGTCTCTTATAAAGGACACTTAAGTTGTTTACAATATTTTGCTACTATAAGCAATACAGTAAAGAAATACTAGTAAAACAATACAGTAAAAAAAATTCCATGTAAAGATAACCTACATTTTTACAAAGACTGCATTCCCTAGGGCCCCAGAGGACAAGGGGCTGGTGGCTGCAATGCTCTCACAGCAACTCTCTTGAGGAATGGGCCTCGAACGTCGAACACAAGTCTTAGCATTACTGAGACACTTTCTTCTGGGACACTCTCCTGGCCTTGGTCTCTGCATTTCTGACACCAGTTCCAGTGAGTGGGTTTTCCCACACCGCCAAGCAATTCTCTGACACTAGCTGGGTGTTGTTAAAAGATAAAGTGAGGCAGGGGGCCAGCCCGGTGGTGCAGTGGTTAAGTTCGCACGTTTTGCTTCAGCGGCCCGGGGTTCGCCGGTTCGGATCCCAGGTGCAGACATGGTACTGCATGGCAAGCCATGCTGTGGCAGGCATCGCACATATAAAGTGGAGGAGGAAGATGGGCACGGATGCTGGCTCAGAGCCAGTCTCCCTCAGCAAAAAGAGGAGGATTGGCGGCAGATGTTAGCTTAGGGCTAATCTTCCTCAAAAATAAATAAATAAATAAAAAATAAAAATAAAATGAGGCATATGAAAAATTTTAAGAGTTTATTTGAGCAAAAATTGATTTGAATCGGGCAGTATCCAATCTAGCAGATAGAAAGGAGCTCTGAGGAGCTCTACAAAATCAAAGACTTTTCTAGGCAGATGAGGCAGGACAAGGAAGTTATACTAGGCAAAAAAGTAGGTTGGTTATTGCAAAGTTACTTTCCTTTAGGGGATGGCACGGGTCTATCAGGCAGATTACTTGCCTAGTGCTGATTGACTGGCTTAAGATTCCATTTCTAGGAGAGCCAGAAACTGTAATCAGGTTAAGTCTCAGTTTGGTGACATGGGGTTTAGCATAAGTGACTTCATATGAGGCCTGTTGTCTAGTTTTTAACAGTGTCTTAGAATTTAACTCAATTATGACACTATTCACCTGCAGATAGCTTCAGATCCCATAGGTTAAGGGCTCAGTCCTATGAGACCACCTCCCCCCAACAACTTCGGATTCCAATCGCAAGTCCAGGGTGTCATCTGTGCTTCTGACCAACCAGCTATAAATCAGAGGTTCCCATGACCTCCTTCTTGAGTCTGATTAATTTGCTAGAACAGCTCACAGAACCCAGAGAAATATTTTTCTTACTAAATGATAAGTTTATTATAAAAGGATCTAACTCAGGAACACCAGATAGAAGAAAGGCATAGGGCAAGGTATGGGGAAGGGACATAGGGCTTCCATGCCGTTTCCAGGCGCACCACTTTTCCAGCACCTCCAGGTTTTCACCAACCTGGAAGCTCTACAGAGCCTGTCATTTTGGGGTTTTGTGGAGGCTTCATTACATAGGCATGATTGACTAAGTCCCTGACCATTGGCGAGTGACCCAACCTCCAGCCCCTGTTCTCTCCCTGGAGGTGGGGGAATGAGACCGAAAGTTCTTACCCTCTTATCACAAAGTTCGTTCTCCTGGCAACAAGCCCCATCCTTAGGTGCATTCCAATAGTCATCTTATTAACATAACAAAAGATACCCTTTTCACTCTTCACTTAGGAAATTCCAAGGGTTTTAGGAGCTCTGTGCCAGAATTTCGGGACAAAGACCAAATATATATTTCTTAATATAAATCACAATATCGTAGCCTCTGACCAGCCCTCCACAGCTTCTTCCTTTGTTTTAGAAGGCCACATTTTCAGGCTCAAACCATACTTGGAAAGACATTTTCAGAGTAAGTTTAGCATGCATCTTCTCCTCCTGGCCTCACCATGTGCCACATGGCCAGCTTGTTGCTGCCTGGGAACCTGCCCTTCCCTCTACCTTGCATGTTCTTTCCTGAGTTTCCCTGAGTTCTGTGCAAGGCTGGCCCTTCTCGTTGTGTCTTTGTCAGCTCAAATGCCTCTTCCTTAATGAGCGCCCTCGTCCCCCCACCAGTCACTCTCACATTGCCTTGCTTTATTTCTTCTAAAGCGCTGCATCATTATTTGTCATATTTATTGTCGTATCCCCAGCAAGAAGGGTTCCTGGCACAGAGCGGTTGCTCAATCATTACTGGTTGGCAGACTGAGTAAATGAAGGAATGCATGTCCAGGCTGGAAACTTGGGGGCTCATCCCAGGCTCCTCCTCCCTGATTGCACATCAATTAGTTACGAAGTCCTGTCAATGGGGAATCTTTATGAGTCCCCAACCCCTTGCCTGAAGCACGGGGGGCCAGATGTGTCTCAGAATTCAGAATTTTTCAGATTTTTGAGAGGTAATACAGAAGACAAACTACAAAGCGCATGATCCCCTCAGTGGCGTATGGGCAGCACCTTGTAATCACATTAATATTTCTGTGGTGAAATATGTGAAACTCCTCCTACCAAGCCCCTTAGCTCTATAAAACCCCTTGCTTTCTTCTCTTGTTAAGGCGGCTTTGAGAGAACCCATCCACTCACCTTCTTGTTTTGACCAATTTGATAAGAACTTTCTCCATCTCCAAGCACCAATGGCTCAGTGATTGGTTTACTGCACATGGGGCACACGAATTTGAGATTAAGAGTTTCGGTATCAGGCTCACTCAGGGGCTCACACCCCCAGCCTGCTAGTAGGGTAGGCCCAGTCTTGGAGCCAGCTCTAGAGGGGCAGTGAAGTTGTAGACAGGGAGACCTGGGTTAAAATCCCAGCCCTACCGCTGGTAAGCTCCCACATATAAGTCAGGCCAGGTTAACTGCTACAACCTACAGCCCCAAGTCTCAGTAGCTTAACACAGCAAATGCTTATTTCTACCCCCATCATAGACCTACACCTGGGGGAGTTTCTACTTCATTCAACCTCATGGGGACCCAGACTCCCTCTGTCTTGAGACTTTGCCCTCCTCTGGCCTTTGGAGTCCTTTCCATTGAGCCAGCAAATGGGAAAGAGTGTGGAGTATTGTCCAAGGTAGGCTTGGAGATGGCCAACGTTATTTCTGCCCATGTTCATGGGCCAGAATTCAGCCACATGACCTTTGCTAACTGCAAGGGAGTCTGGGAAATGTAGTCTAGCTGCTTTCTCAGGTGGAAAGGGAAAACGGCTGGGTGAACAGTAGCCAGATCCTGCCCTTCCCTTGCTTAGAACCAGCCTGTAGGTTGCTTCCTCTGAGACATCTTCCTGGTCACCTCCTCACCCCCCCCAGTCTGGGTCAGGCCCTCCCTGTGGGCTCCCTTTACCATCCTCTTCTTTCCCCATCATTACATTTACACTATGTTGAATGTTCCTGTTTTCTTATTTGTTTCCTTTTCTAGACAAGGAGAGCAGAAACTCTCCCTGGACTTTTTGAAGTTGGAGTCCTAATTTCTAGTGCAGTGCCTGGTATAAAGCCAGTCGATTATATATATTAATTTAATGAGGTCGTCTGGGACAGTTTCCTCTTCTCTGAGATGGGAATATCAGCCAGATAGGACTGTGGTAGTTTGGGCATTGTGTGTGCAAGCAACTAGCCACGCCTCTTCCGTCGCTCAGTGCCTGACAAACACAAGTGTTGCGTCTGGCCCTTCTCCAAACCACTGCTCTAAGTATCCATCCTGTGTGGGGTAAGTCTCTTCTCAAGTGGCAGCTGCTGGCTTGGAGCTATCCCTGCACGTGCCCAGCTCCTCCCTGGGCTGTGGGATGGACTGGACAGTGCCTGCTTATCTCCGGGACCCTGTTCCTGTCACTGACTAGTTCCCACAAGGAACTCAAGGGTGGGTTTGGATATTTTAACTGTTTTTCCAAATTATTCTTTTTCCTTATGTTAAGGAGATAGAATCACCAACCTCCCTGAACTGGACCAGGCCTCACCACAAGAGCTACGCCTATGACCTTCACCTTATTTCTAAGGCTAAGATCTCTCCAGGAGGAGTTTAGGCCTTATTACCATAATCTGCAGTGTATATGGAAGCGTGTTTCCAACCGAGCCTGTGCAAGGGGATACCCACCTCTCCCTTTTGAATATTCATTCTCCATCTGAAATAAATGTCCCTGCTTCCCTTTGTTTGAGGATGCCACTGTGGAAATGACTCCTCATGGCCTCCTATTTGCCGCAAATACACTTTACTTTGTGAGATGACTGATTCTGGTGGAGGATCTGATGTAACTCGCCAGGAGGGAACCCACTTCGGTTTTGGTAGCATTCCTAGTGCAAGGCCTGGACCACAGGAGACACCAGGGAGCACTCATCGCAAGTGTGAATATATCAGAACATGGTCCGGCTCACCATGGAGGACAAAGTGGCTGCCAGGCAGAATAGAGCGAATTTTGTGCTTGGCTACCATAGTGCTTAAATTAAAAGCTACATTATAGCTGCTGACATGTACAAGTCAGATTTCATATAGAAACAACTCTGTACTCTTGACAAACGGAAGATGGGGCAATGTTGGGCTGGCACTCCTGCCTGGTATCAGCTGGCTGAAGCTGAGCAGGGGCTCCCCTCTTTGCATAGGATGCGGGCTCTGGACTTCTCCAGTCTCCACTACACTCTGGAATCCTAAACCTCATTAACTTCTCTCCTGTGAGTTAACTGCCTGGTCAGTGAAAACCCTTAAGTGTGTGACCCCTGGTTGCTGACTGTTGTTAACAACCTTTTTAGTGGTTCTAGACACTGAGAATCAGTGAGAGTTAGGGACTCTCTTCAGCAGAAGCACGTACACACAACGTTTTACTCACAATGTGTACCCCTGCAGCCCCTCCTAAGGCCAGGCCACAGAGTCCCGGGGGGAGAATTTCTGAGACAGAGAGAACGCCTTTCTTTCTCGTCTTCTAACAGTCTTGCCCAGTTTTCCCATGGCTAGCTCCTTCCCCACGCTGGCTCCTGAACTTCCTGAACAACTCCGAGAGGTCTTCCTGACCATCCACTCTAAGGCTGCTGTCCTCCCTTCCCTGGCGCTCTAGTTCTTTCAGTCTCTGCTTTCATTCTCACTTCCTGAAGTGGTCTGGTCCAGTCATTAGGTCGCCGTTTACTGTGGACCGCCCTCCCCAATGCAGCACAGCCGAGAGCACTGCACCCCAGCGCCAAACAGGTAGGGGCCCAGGAGGCGCTTCATACGAACTTGCCGAAAGGAATGAAGGGATGGATCCCCCCAATCTCGGCCTCCTAGAGGCTTCAGGTGCAAGGAGCCTGGTGAGAGAGCAGTCCTAAGGTCAGCGACCCCGGCCACGTCCTGTCCCTGGGGCACCCTCCGCCGCGCGGTGCCGGGCCGCGCCCGCAGGCGCCAGGAGGGCGGAAGCTTCGGGGCCGGAACGCGCGTGCCCGGCGCGCGGATTGCGGGGGGGCAGCTTAACAGGCCGGACCGCAGCGGCGACCGCGGGCGGGGCGGGGCGGCCGCGCGGTGTCGGGGTGGCTGCGGCATGGCCGGGCGGCGGGTGAATGTGAACGTGGGCGTGCTGGGCCACATCGACAGCGGCAAGACGGCGCTGGCGCGGGCGCTCAGCACCACGGCCTCCACCGCCGCCTTCGACAAACAGCCGCAGAGCCGCGAGCGCGGCATCACCCTCGACCTGGGCTTCTCCTGCTTCTCCGTGCCGCTGCCCGCGCGCCTGCGCTCGGCGCTGCCCGCGCCCCCGGCGGCCGAGGCTGATGCCGAGCCGGGCGAGCCGCGCCTGCAGGTCACGCTGGTCGACTGCCCCGGGCACGCTTCCCTCATCCGGACCATCATTGGCGGTGAGCGCGGGCGGGAAGCCGGGCGCGGGGCGCTGGCGGAGCGGCCGCCGGGGAGGGGAGGCGCTGGGACTCGAACTCACGGCCGGCTGGCTTGCAGGCTTTTCGCACCCAGCACAACCGAGCAGGAAGGTGCTGTCCTTAAAAGAAAAGGTTTCTTTTCCCTTTTACAAGATGTGTTTGTAATACAGGAACAAGTTAGAAAAGTCAAAGACTACAAAAAGGGTATACATAAAGAGTGTCAAAAAAAGAAGTCTCCCCCCACTTGTCCTTTGGTCTTCTGGGTCCCATTCCCAGAGTCAGCCGCTGTTCCCCGTTTCTTGTATATCATTTCAGAAAAATTCCATGTGAAGACAAGAATATCTGTGTGTATGTAAACCCCCTTCCTCCTCTTCTTGTTTTTTTTTTTTTTTACGAAATGGTAACACTATATACACTGTTTTGCTCAACATTAAGGGCTCTGTATCTGTACATAGAAAGCTACATCATTCTTTTTAAAGGTCACTGAATTCCGCTGTATGCCTATACCAACATGTTCTTGCCTAATCTCTTTTTTTTTTATTGAGTTATTGATAGGTTACAATCTTGTGAAATTTCAATGGTACATTAATGTTTGTCAGTCATGTTGTAGGTGCACCACTTCACCCTTTGTGCCCACCCCCCACCCCACCTTTCCCCTGGTATCCACTAAACTGTTCTTGGTCCATAGTTTTAAATTCCTCATATGAGTGGAGTCATACACAGATTATCTTTCTCTCGCTGGCTTATTTCACTTAACATAATTCTCTCAAGGTCCATCCATGTTATTGCAAATGGAATGATTTTGTTCTGTTTTGCAGCTGAGTAGTATTCCATTGTATATATGTACCACATCTTCTTTATACATTCGTCTGTTGCTGGACACTTAGGTTGCTTCCACGTCTTGGCTATTGTAAACAGTGCTGCAATAAACATTGGGGTGCACAGGACTTTTGGGATTGCTGACTTCAGGCTCTTTGGATAAATACCCAGTAGTGGGATGGCTGGATCGTATGGTAGTTCTATTTTTAGTTTTTTGAGGAATCTCCATACTGTTTTCCATAGTGGCTGCACCAGTTTGCATTCCCACCAGCAGTGTATGAGGGTTCCTTTTTCTCCGCAACCTCGCCAACATTTGTTGCTATTAGTTTTAGATATTTTTGTCATTCTAACGGGTGTAAGGTGATATCTTAGTGTAATTTTGATTTTCTTGCCTAATCTCTTAATGATGAACATTTATATCGTTTCCAGTGTTTGCTAACGATGTTTCAATGAATTTAGAACAGAAGTCTTTGGTGGGTGTGCTAGTATATCTATAGGATAAGCTCCCGAACTGGCTGGGGCAAAGGGCATGTGTGTTTTCAGTCATGATGAGTACTGCCAAAATGTTCTGAGATGTTGTACCATTTAATTAATTTTTAATTATATAAGTAATACACGAATACATTCTACTTGTGAAGAAATAAAACATTACAAATCAGGCAAAAGTCCCCTAACTACCCCGCCTCTCTCCAGAGGAAGCCACTTTTAAACTTCATGAATTACTTTTCCAGACTCATTTAACTATTCTTAAAATCTATGGACAGGGCTTTAAAACTTGTTTTGTTTTTAGAGAAAAAAGATCCAACAATCCAGGCACGTGGCAGAAAACAGTGTATAGCTAAAGGAAGTCTCCCCCTCGCTCCCCACTCAGGTACCTGGTTCCCTTCCCTGTTCTGCATTTCCTTGTGTTTCCTTTCACCATATTCTCTACACCTACAAGCACATGTGGGAGTCTGCATTGGGCAGATGATTTTATTGGTGGGTCCCAGCTGTAGGGATGAGTGTGTTAAGTCCTTTTATCTCTGTTGTCTCCCACCTGTCCCATGCTGAGGTCATTTCCCCAGTTTACAGTAGAGGAAATGGAGGCTCAAAGAGGAGAAGGGACCTGCCCAAGGTCACACTGCCTGAAGTCTCCTACTCAAGCCATCAGATGAATATCAAGGGGCACTCGATCCTCTCTACTCTTTTCCCCTCCCCTTATAACTGAATTGTTTGGTCTCATCCAAATACATTTGAAGACGTGTACTCTGAGCCAGTCTAGATTGGAGGTGGAAGAGACAGGTTAAAAAAAAACGAGAAGGGAAATTCTTAGAGTTTTCTAGTAAATTGTGTAGGCGAGTGGTAAAGGACATACTTTTGCAGTCAGAACTCGGCTTGAGCCTGGCTTTCTCCCTTCCTAACTGTGTGACCTTTGAATCTAAATCTGTACCTTCCACACACTGGCAGGTCTTAGTAACCACACAGCTCTTTATTGGCTTGGCTTTTCTTGGGCGTTCGCTGCTTCCTGGGCAAACCCTGTGAGGAGTGTGGTGGTTATCATTGAACAGTTGAGGAAATTGTGACTTAGGGAGGCTGGTCGTGAGTGGCACAGCCCAGGTCTGCTTGACTCTGGAGCTAGAGCTCTTTCCCATGCTTCCCCAGGTCACTTAATACCATCCCCACTCCCTTCTAACATAGACATTCAGAGAGAAGCTCTTCATAGGACAGAAAAGGACTCAGAGGCCAGCATGACCCTCTCAAACCAAATTACTATGCCCCCAACAATTTGGCAAGTCCTTGGTTAGACTATAAAATCATATAAGAAAAGAAGAGGAATTTTTCTTTTTTCCCTTTTTTGAGGAAGATTAGCCCTGAGCTGACATCTGCTGCCAATCCTCCTCTTTTTGCTGAGGAAGACTGGTCCTGAGCTAACATCCATGCCCATCTTCCTCTACTTTATATGTGGGACGCCTACCACAGCATGGCTTGCCAAGTGGTGCCATGTCCGCACCTGGGATCCGAACAGGCGAACCCCAGGCTGCTGAAGCAGAATGTACGTACTTAACCGCTGCACCACTGGGCTGGCCCTGAATTTTTCTCTTGTGTGTACAGTGTGGCTCTTACTTTTCTCTCACCTCCTGAGTGAGTAGACTTTCCTTCTTTTCTTAACAGGCATTAAAATGTGACCTGAGCACATTGGAATGGTGAGACCAAGGCTGCTACTATGCTTCCTTAAATAGATCAGATTCCCACCCTCCTTTTCGGGGTAATGAGAGGAAAAGTATATATTTTTTCTTTTGAGGGCAACGGTGCTCACATATGAGTACTTGCTCTGGCCCAGGCCTATTGCTAAGACCTTGCATCTATGCAACAACCCCAAGTAGTGGGAGTGTGGTGGGAGTACTAGCCCTATTTTTCAGATGAGGAGACTGACGCTTGGAAAGTAAAAATCCCTGGGCTGGTGTTGGAACCTAACTGCTACCCCTTACCTGGTTCTGGTTAATACCTTTAGTTATCCTCATGAGCCATAAACCCACAGACATCTTTGCCTTCTTGAAATGTCTCCAGAAGCCAAATCCTGGCTTATGGCAGAGGGACCTCCTGCAATTCTGGACCTTGTTCTTCCTCTGCTGACCACTTGTCTCCTCCCTATAATTGATTGCCCACACAGTAGGCAGTGTACTCCTTTTACAGACGTTCATCAGATCCTCTCATCCCTCAGCTTCAGAACTTTCCAGTGGCTTCTCAGTGTGCTTAAAGTAAAATTCAGGCTCCTCTTTATGGCCTACAGGACCCATGGTCTGGCCTGAGCTTTCTTCTGAGCCTCTGCTCTTGCTCCTGACCTTCAGTCACATTGGTCTCATTTCCGCTTACCGAATGGGTCAGTCTTTGCACTGCTATTCCCGCTGTTTGGTATATCTGGCTTCTCATCATTTAAATCTGAGCTCGAATGTCACCTCAGAGAGGCCTCCTCTGACCTCCCTATCTAAAATGTCCCCGCCTTTCTCTCCCCCTCATGCTATCTCATGTCCCTATTTTATTTCCTTGTAGCCCTTTTCACTATCTGGTACACTCTTTATGTGTGTACTTGTTGATTGTCTCTGTCCCCCATGAGAGCAGAGCAGGAACCGCCTCTGTCGTATTCACCAGCCCATTCTCAGTGCTTGTGGCGTGTGGTAGGCATTTGGTAAGTTCCAGATGAATGAAGCTGTGTGCCAGCTCCTGGGCCAGCCAGTTATAGTGAGCAGAGAACCTTCTTTTTGGATTAGTGTACAGAAAGCGATCAGCATGAGGCCTGGCCTGCAGTAGGTATATATTGAATGTCCTCCCTCTAGGAGCTGACAGCAGAGCTGGAGAGAGGGCACTGTCCCATGTACAGCGGGACCTATTAGAGCTCTTTGCACATAGGACAAAAGCAGGAATAACTCACTTTGCTGGGGGGTGGGATATAGAGCATGATGGGGAAAGAAGGGCTTTCCTTGTGGAGGAAATGCCTGGACAAGGCTCTGAGGCTTAGACCTGCCATCTTGTCTGATTAGGGAATCAGAGATAATTGCCAGGATTTAGTCATGGCAGGAAATCAGCATGGTGTGGGGGGAGGTGTGCTGAAGATGAAGGTAGAAGGGTTGGTGGGCCAGATCCTATAGGGTGGTAAGTGTGGGGCTTAGATTAGGCCCTCTGTAGATTCTCCTAAGGGCTTTGGAAGGTTTTTAAAGCAGGTTTGTGACATGATCAAGCCTGTGTTTTAGGAAGAAGCAAGATTGCTGGACAGAGACTCTTACTGGCAGCAGGCAATGCACCTGTACCTAGGATTGCTGAAAGACTGGGCTCTTGTTAGAGTCCCCGGCTAACTCTGCATGATTTAGACCCCTTGCTACGTATATTGTCCCCAGTAGAGGGAAATTAGAATGACTGTCTGAGTTCCATGATGATATCTCTGAAGTTTAATAGATCTTAAATTAAAGCTGGGTCTCTAATTCCATTGCTTCCCCCGAAGTACTTTCACATGCAGAAAGAATCCTTACTTAACTTAGACAAAATTGGGTTTCATCTCCTTGATCCCTGTGGTCATAGATAAAACTTCCAAGTGGCGCCGGGGGTTCACAGTGACAATAGTACTTAGCATTTATTTAATGCTATCCTAGGCTGTTTTTGTTTGTTTGTTTAACCCTCACAGTAATCTTGTGAGGTACGAGGTGATATTCCCATTTTACAGATGAAAAAGCAGAGGTTCAGAGAGGTCAGGGAACACAGTTTGTAGGTGTCAGAGCTTGGCTGGAACGCATGTTGATCTGATCACACCGCGCATCCTCTGGCCTTCTCAATGTGAATGAAAAACTATACCCGTCTATTCCAGCCCCTGCAGGAGTGTTTCAGGGCGGTATTTTTCTCTAGTCCATTTTAGAGTATAAATCTCTCAGGGTTAGAACTTCAAAAAGATTCAGTAATGTATGTTTTAAAGACTCGGGTGGGGCTGAGGGACTTGGACCCATCCTCAATCTAACTCGGGCAGGAAGGAGGAGAGCTGACAAATGCTGGTATCTTGGCTTGGCAATTTATAGTCCTCTGGCGGCTGCTAGGATTAACAGTGTATTGTCTCCTAGTCTTTTGTTCCGGTTGTTAATGAACAGCAGCTCTTCTGCCAAGACTTGTTGCCCTGATCTCTTGCCTCCTGTGCCCACCGTTTAAGTGATGCTTCTTCCGTGGCTTGGACCCTCTCTGGGACCTCCCTGACCGGAGCTGACGGGAGCTGCCAAAGCCCTGTAAGTGTGATTCAGGGTTACTCCCTTTGGAGGGAAGACAAGCAGCAGCCCTGGGGATTTCTGTCTCTGCAACCAGGGAGAGAGCATTCTTTGTAAAATTTAAGCTACTTTTGTTGTTGTTAGTGCCATCCGGTGGATTCCAACTCCTAGTGACCCTGTGGACAGCAGAGTGGAACCTGCCTGGTCTTTTTGTGCCATCCTCTCAACTTCTGGTGCTGTGTCAGACAATGCTCCACTGCTATTCACAGGGTTTCCATGGCCAGTTTTCTCGGAAGTGAGTGGCCAGGTCCTTCTTCCTAGTCTGTCTCAGTCTGGAAGTTCTGCTGAAACCTGGCCACCCTGGGTGACCCTGCTGGTATTTGAAATACTGGTGGCAGAGCTTTCAACATCACAGCAACACGCAGCTGCCACAGTATGACAACCTGAACTGGCAAACGAGCCTGGGCCGCCTCGAATCTTAACCACTAGAGCACCAGGGCTGGCTTAAGCTACTTTGCCTTCTCTGTTTTTCCAGCTTTCTGTGCTCTTCGTCCCCATGTGGAAAAAGCGCTTGTCTCCTTGGCCTGTGTTATCGAGGAGTGCACCCTGCAGTCTTTCTGAGATGTTCTCTTTGGACCCATGTAACAGGGCGTTCGTGTGTGTGAGCGAATGTGTGTTTTCTACAGATTTTTTACATTACCCTTTGGGCATCTGCACATAATGCCCAGAAACCAGTGTGGTACAAGCAAAGAAAACAAACTGGGGGCCTGGCCATGCAAGGAAATTGGGCATTATTCTAATGCAAAACCAATCAACCAAAGAAAAAAAACACTTTTGGTTTTCTTTGCCCCTAATATTCTTATGAATCTGTGTGGAAATACATTACATTACAGTATTCATATATGTGTGCGTCCTAAAATTTTGAGGCATATTTAAAGGAGTTGATGTAAGTGGAAATGCTTAACCTTAACTTCTTTAGCTCCCAGAGTCTGTCAGGCCTTAGTTCCCTGTACCTTCGTGCTCACCCAGAGAGAGCTGCCTTTTATTTCCTCTCCTTTGTAAAAAGGTGTGCACCATCACTGAAGACTCTCCTCTCCATGCCACTTCTGCCACGCCCTCTGTCATCAAGTGAAGCTGGGGCCAATACTGATGTCTCTTGTGTTAACTTGCTTAAAGCCTCTTTATTTCCAGTAGGCCGTTGGCCTTTCTCAGTGCCAAGTGTGCTTCTATTGAAACACACCTTTTTCTGCTGTGCCTGCTTCCTTGTCACTCAGTGACCCACCTGATCTCCTTCCAAGGTGGAGTGCCTTTAGCTGTCTCTCGGACGCTCTCCGGTTGACGCTTGTGTGCAGCGCTCTCTCCTGGCGCTGGGCAGCAGGTGACTTTGCTTTGGTTCGGGTGACAGTGCGAGCAGCACAGCCTCAGAGACGCAGCCTCGAGTTCAAGTTAATGCGGAATGCTTGAGCAGGAACCAACGGGAAAGAAAATGGAAGCAGCTAGTCATATTTCATTCTGTTGGGGTACATTTTTCTTCTCATAGGGCTTGCCCTTGAGAACAAAACATATCAAATGTTAAATCAAAGAATATTTTTGTAGTCATGCTAGGAATAGAAAATAATGCAAAGACTTTGCCTTCTTGAGGCAAATACTTTGCTGGAAGGTTATAATCAAAGTCAGAAGGAAATCATAGCCACAGCTTTTGGTAAAGCTGTAATCATTTAAGATTAATTGCTTTTAAATTTTTCAGTTAGCATCTCTTTTGTTTTCTGTCAACATGTCTCTTGGGTTTTTCTTCAAAATTACCCCATCCAGCTTGGAATAAGATTTGGGCAGGCGTTGTAAATTAAGCCCTGAGACATATTCCCTGCTGTCATTCTTTTCTTGGCCAGAGCCTTGAACAGGCTGGGGATGAGGCACCCTTGTCTTGGAGCTCAAGTCTCTTCCCTTTGACCAGAAGGCCTTCGGGACTGCTGAAGATGACAGTATCTGTAGCCCTGGTGCTCTGGGTAATCCGGAGGCTCCAGTCCTGGAGAGATGGAGCCTGACGTTTCTTAGGTGGCCTCAGGGTGGGATGGGGAGCAGGAATGAGCCCTCAGAGGGTCTGGGCTTGGATTGCACCTTGTGCCTCCACTGCTCGCCTGCAATGGCTGGCTTCCATCTGTTGTTGCCACTAGCCTGGAGTCGTCGCGGGGAGAGAGACAACATCTGAATCATCTCTTTAGCTCTAGGGCCAGACCAGGGCCTGGCACGGAGTAGATGTTCAATAATGTTCTTAGACATTTTTATTGAGATACAGTACACATACCATAAAATTTGCCTGTTTCAAGTGTACATTTCAATGGTTTTCAGTATATTCACAGAGTTGTGTAGCCATTGACGTAATCTAAGTTGAGAATATTTTCATCACTACAAAAAGAAACTCTATACCATTTGCAGTCACTTTCTGTTCTCCCCTCCCCCCAGGCCTAGGCAACCACTCATCTACTTAATGTCTTTATATAGTCACCTTTTCTGGACATTTCATATAAATGGAATCATACGATACATGGCCTGTGTCTGGCTGCTTTCACTCAGAATAATACTTTCAAGGTTCATCCGTGTTGTAGCGTGAACTATATACTTCATTTTTAAAAAATCTGTTTTTATTTATTTTTAATTGTGGTAAAGTATATATTACATAAAATTACCATTTTAACCATTTTTAAGTTTATGGTTCAGTGCCGTCCATCTCTAGAACTCTTTTTATCCTACAAAACTGAAACTCTGTACCCATTAAATGATAATTCCCCGTTCCCCTTCCCCCAACTGTGCTTCATTTTGTTTTTATGGCTGAATAATATTTTATTATATGGAAATACCACTTTTTTGTTTTTTAATCCATTCATCAGTTGAAGGACGTTTGGATTGTTTCCATTTTTGGGCTCTTATGAATAATCGTGCTATGAACATTCATATACAAGTCTTTGTGTGGACATATATTTTCATTCTCTTAGGTATATACCTAGATGTGGAATTGCTGCGTCATAGAATAACTGTTTCTTCTTTTTGAGCGACTGCATACTGTTTTCCACAGCAGCTACACCATTTTACTTTCCTACCAGCAATGTATAAGGGTTCTAATTTCTCCACGTCCTCACCAACACTTGTTATTGTCTGTCTTTTGGATTACAGCCATCTTGGTAGATATGAGGTGGTGTCTCATTGTGGCTTTAGTTTGTACTTCTCTGATGGCTAGTGACGTGCAGCATGTTTCCTTGTGTTTGTTGGCCATTTGTGTATCTTCTTTGGGGAGCTGTCTTTTCAGATCCTTTGCCCACTTTTTTAATTGGGTTATTGGCTTTTTATTATTGAGTTGTAAGCGTTCTTTATGTATTCTGGATTCCAGTCCCTTATTAGATATATGATTTTCAAATATTTTCTCCCATTCTTTGGGTTATCTTTGTAATATTTGCATTAAATAATTGAATTGAGTCAAATTAAATAAATGAATATATATTGAGAACATTAAATGTGCCCAACACGTTATCTGGGCTGTGGGAGGTGTGTAGTAAGATAGGTGTGTTTCTGGAAGGCCTGTGAGGGTCTCTTGTTTCTTCCTGGATCTGCCCATTTCTGTCCTTAGTGCCTAGCGGGCGGTGGGTCATCCTGCCTGTTTATCCTTTGGTAGGTCTCATCCCATGTTAGGATCTTGTACAGAGTCTGGCCTGCAGATGTTTTGATGGTCCATATAATACTTGACAAATTTTAAAATTCATTTCCAGTGTTGAAAAATCAGGAGATCTCATATAACAACCCAGATTCCTGGCTTCTCTAGAAACGTAATTTTTCATATCCACAGAGCCATACTCCAATGTGGCAGCACTGGCCTGAAGTGGAGTAGCAGCTGAAGCTGGGTAGGAGGGGCATATGCTCTTTATAACTCCTCTTTCTCTTATGTACTGGGGCCCTGTAGACATTTGGGCTTGTAGCCCCTGTCTGTTTATTTATTTATTTATTTTTTCTTTTTGAGGAAGATTAGTCCTGAGCTAACATCCGCTGCCAATCCTCCTCTTTTTTTTTGCTGAGGAAGACAGGCCCTGAGCTAACATCCATGCCCATCTTCCTCTACTTTATATGTGGGATGCCTGCCACAGCATGGCTCGATAAGCAGTGCGTAGGTCCACATCCAGGATCTGAACTGGGGAACCCCAGGCTGCCGAAGCAGAGCACACAAACTTAACGGCTGCACCACCGGGCCGGCCCCTTGTAGCTTCTGTTTTGAGGGCTTTTGGCAGCCTGTATTATGGGATAGGATCACATGGCACTGTTATTTTGTGTTTTCATGCATTTATTCAGAGATTCTACAAAGATATATTGTGCACTGTCTTGGATGTAAGGGCAGATACATACATGCCTGTTCTCAAGGAGCTCACAGTCCTGGGGTGGGTGCGGGGGGAGGTGAGGAAAGCAGGGGGCAGCACCAACAGCCAGTTACAACAAGATGCAGGGTTGTCAGGGCTTTATAAAGGGGAGCATAAGGTTTCAGCACCACTGCCTGGGACAGGTAGGAAGGGCGTCCCACAGGAGAGGACACTGGGCTGGGCCTGGAAGGATGACCCGAGATTTCTAGGTGGAGAAAAAGAAAGGGCAGAGCAGCCCCAGGGAGCAGCCTGATCCGTCAGAGGTGAGAGCACACCTGGCCGAAGAAGAGGAGCAGCCAGTAGCTGCCACTTGCTCATGTTGGGGAAGTGAGAGTAGGTGAGGCCGGGCATCAGGGTCATGGGCGAGTCAGGAAGAGGGGCAGTCTCATGGGAACTTTGATGGATGGTTGAGATTTTGCCAGTGGAGAAGATGAGAGGCTTTCTGGCAGAGGACTGGAAGTGGACAAGGACACAAAGATACGAAGGGAGGGCTGGAATGTGAAGTTCGCGGAGGAGCGAGCAGGGTGTGAGGCCAAGCTGCAGAGGCTGGCAGGCCCAGGGCTCAGGAGCTTGAGGAGCCTCTTATTGGGGTGGGTGGGTGGGTTTTAAGCTGAGACATCTTTCTGGTGGCTTTTACTAAGACTCTGAGGAGGGGCCCATGACAAGTGGTGTGGGAGCCAGGCATCCCTCTCTCCGTTCCGACTGCAGATCTGGCTGGAAGTGAGAGGGAGAGGGACACCGCAGGCGGAATGCACACTGTCAGGAGGGCAAGCGTGGCTCCGGGGGTGCAGATGTGGGAGTGCTGAGCAGAGGCTCTCAGAAGTAAAAGGGGGGATGGACGTTTGGGGGACATTTGTCTGCTGGACGCGGCTCTAGACCCTTGGTTATCTCACTCCACGCTGCCAGCCAGACTCCGAGGGAGGGCTTGCCTTCTACGCTGTAGCGCATAAAAGTGAGACTTGGGAGGTCAGCATAAAAGTGAGACTTGGGAGGTCAGCCGCTGACTCCAGGGCACGTGTTAGCAGCTCTGGAGGGAGGATTCACCCTAGTCTGGTTTCCGAGGCCCTGGTTTGCCCAGGAGCTGCTCTCAGACCTTAGCCCTGCCTGCTTTGGTAGGAATTGTGGCTCCTGAGGATCAGCTTATATATAAGTCAATTTGTCAAAAATAGTGATTTCTGCTTCCATTCTCCCCTGGATTACTTGAGTTTTGTTTTTTGTTAATTGGGTCTTTTATTTTCTTGTGCTGTGTGATTAGGCTCCTGCTGCTTTGAAGTGGCCCTGGTTGGTGGGGAGGGAGGGGAGGACTTAGTTAACGTGGTGATGCTCTCTTGGCAGGAGAAGAAACAAGTTTCGCTGCTGAGAGAGGAGTTGACTTTCCCTCTTCCCGTATCTCTGGTGTTGTGATGATGCCTCTCTTGTCTTGGGGCTTCAGGAAGACTGAAATAATTTCCTTTGTCTCTAACCTCCTTCCTGAGGATATTTATTTGGTGGCATGCACAGGTGCTACCTAAAGATAAACCTGACTTTTTTCTTTTCAAATTAGTGCTTGGAATTGCTAGCATTGGCCTGCTTGGCCTCAGGAACCCACCTTGTCTGGCCTCGTGGCTTCATCCTTTACCATAGATTTATCTGGGTTGCTTAAAGCTCCAGGAGGGTCAATGGCTTGTCCTTGGTCATCTGACATTAGGACTAGAGCTCTCCCTTCCCAAGTATAGTGTAGTGGTGGCACTTAAAAAAATCAGCTCTGGGGCCGGCCCTGTGGCCCAGTGGTTATGTTCGCGCGCTCTGCTTTGGTGGCCCAGGGTTTCGCCAGTTTGGATCCTGGGCATGGACCTAGCACTGCTCATCAGGCCATGCTGAGGTGGTGTCCCACAGAGCAGAGCCAGAAGGACCTACAGCTAGAATATACAACTATTCACTGGGGGGCTTTGGGGAGAAGAAGAGAAAAAAAAAGGGAGGAAGGTTGGCAACAGATATTAGCTCAGGTGCCAATCTTTAAAAAAAAAAGTAGCTCTGCTTGTGGTCACTTCCAGGTGAATTTCAGGTCCTTACTCCACTAGCACCAAAGACTCTGTGTGTGTGTGTGTGTGTGTGTGTAAACACACAGAGTTCCCTATTCTCTAAAATGATGATCCAGACCACCTTCAGAGACGGTCCTCAGAACTTGTGCTCTAGAGAAAAAAGACTTTACTTAAGAAGGACTCCATTTCTTGAGCACTTGCTGTTTGACTCCCATAGACAAGTAACCATGGAAAGACTGGGAAGGCAAGCTGGTGTTTGCCAGTGCACACGGTGTTTACCATCAGCATCCAGCGTGGCCAAGAGAGGGCTGACAGACACTTTGGTTGCAAGTGACAGTGTTTTAAAAAATCTCTTCCGGGGCTTGATCAGCACTTTCCAACAGAATTTCTGTGATGATGGGAGTGTTCTCTAGGGGCACAGTCTAGTGTGGTAGCCATGGCTATTGCTTGCACTGTGGCTACTGCAGTTGAATAACGGAAAATTTAACTTTAATTTAAATTTCAATAGGCAGTTCCAGATCTGCATATCCACTGCTTGCTGGGCTGGTTTCCCCACCAGTGAACACCGCCAGCCCTCAGACTCCACCTCTGCAAGACCACCCTCTCCGCTTCCTCACCTTCCCAGGGAAGGACACCTCCATTCTCCCAAGGCATGACCTTTGACATGATCCTCAGCATGTCCTCTTTCTTTACCTTCATGTGAATCGATTCCCAAGTCTGTCCCTCCTCCCTGTCCTCTAACCTGTGCCGGCCTCCCCGTCACCACAGCTGCTGTCTCGATAGGGCAGGCCTCCCTGTCACCACAGCTGCTGTCTCCATAGGGCAGGCCTCCCCGTCAGCACAGCTGCTGTCTCGATAGGGCAGGCCTCCCCGTCGCCACAGCTGCTGTCTCGATAGGGCAGGCCTCCTCGTCACCACAGCTGCTGTCTCGATAGGGCAGGCCTCCAGTAGCTCCTCACTGGACAAGTACAACATTCCTTCACATAGTCTCTCTGATTGTAGCCACACTCTTGGAACTATACTTCCTTCTGTAGCGAAGAACGCTTCTAAATTGCTACTATAATTTTACTTCCCTGCTTAAAAGTCTTCAGTTGCTCTCCATTGGTGTGAAGGCCAGGCTCCTCAGCTTGGCACATAAGGCCTTTCCTGATGGGTCTGTGTCTCTCTGTGTGCATTTCTCTCAGGACTGCAGGCTTAATGAACAACTTGCAGGTCTCTGGACGGACAGACCATGCTCTCTCATGCTGTGTCTTCTGGCTACATGCACTTTTCTGGGAAGCCTCACTGTTGGCCTTCCCCAGCCTGGATTAGATGACCCTCATTTGAGGGCCTGAAACATCCTGTGCGTACCCCTAGGATCTCATTTTCTCCCGTCTGTTGTCATTTTCTGTTTACTAGATTATGTCTTCCTCTAAATTGGATTCCTTTGAGAGCAGGGGTCTGTTATCATTCAACTCTATCTCCAACGGCCCAGCACAGGGCATGGCACACAGAAAATGTTTGATGCCTGCATATGTGAATGAGTGAATGAATGAATGGATGAAGAGGTCATTTCCCACTGCTTGCAGCAGTTTTGCCCACCCTCCTGTGGTGCTTTAAGCCACTGGCTAGAGTTCACGGTGGAGGAAGCCTGCCTTGAGGTTAGACAAGTTAATCTTTCAATGGAAATTCAATCCTCGTATTTCATTTTCAGGCCACTTTGCGTAGCAAAGTAGTTTAACTCGGAGCAGATTTCTGCCGTGCTGATGGTTAATTTCATGGCCCACAGAGGGTCAGCACACTAATGCCGGGAACACGGCGACCTCAGTGCAGCTCACCGCACACGGTGAGGGCCCTGCAGCCCTGTTGTTTTAGAGAGCCAGTTTTCAAACATCCTCCAGTGGGCTGATTTTGAGTTAACAGGGGTGACCTTTTCGAGAACATTTTTAAAAGCTATAACATAGATCCCTCCCAGACCGTATATTTTCCTTTCTCCACGCAGTTCAAAGGGGCTGAGTTGTCTCATAGGTTTTTGCCGGCAATCTTCAGCTTGACCCTGGTTGTTTAAATCTGCCGGAGGAAATTTGAACAAACTTGTACTTTGGTAATTCTTCTGCCTCTGTGAACCTTTAACCTTAAGGTTTCTTTCAGAGCCAGGGGCTGCATTGTCACCAGTCGTCCCTGCTGGGGCTTTCAAAGGGCATTGTCTAATGCGTCTGTTTTCACTTTGCTACTAGAGTTCTTTTGAGGAAGGGTATTAATTCAGACCTGATTCTGAGACAGGACGAGGACTTTTAAACTTGCCCCAGAGCTTGGGGACAGGGAAATGAACATAATGCAAGCCTGTGGCCAGTGGCAGTGATTGTTCTGCAAATAGTCTGCGAAGGGGAAGGGAGAGGAGGCCCTCCAAAGGTAGCCTGAGCATGTTAGCTGTCCAGTGGGTGACCTCAGCTCTGCCCAGGTCTTGTTTGACAACATGGCAAAAAGAAGTCCCTGTTTTTGATGTCAGGCTTTGGGCCTGGAGTTCCTCTTGAATGTAAACTTCCTAGAGTACCAGGTTTTTATAAACCTGGGAGGCCGGATGTGAACTTGGGTCCATGTAGCATTACAAAATGCTCGTGTGATGCGGAATTGGCTGGGGAGAGAGAAGGTGGCTCCTGAAGGCAGGAGGCGGGGATTTGATGCTGCTTCTGTCGTCCTGTCCTGAGTGTCTTGAGTCCCCTGCATCAGCTAGCCAGTTTCACCATTTACTTTCTCATGTTTTTTCTCAAAGGAAAGCACAAGGACACCTGAAAATTTGTGACGTCATAGTCATAGGCCCCTGTGGGCTTTGGGGCTGGTGTCACGGGTGTTGTAGTGTTTGAGGCCTGACTCCTTCAGTCTCTCACCAGACAGCTCCTTGCTTGTCTGTCACCTACTTTTTGCAATAGGTTGGGGGCTGTTTGAACACCTGGCCTGCTTCCTTGCTTTCTTTCATTTCTTTTCCCAGAATTCTTAGTGTCCTGAAGATTTGGCTAGGTGACCTTATTCCTTAAGATTAGACATTGTAGAAGGGAAGGTGTGCCATTACATTAATTCATTCATTCAGCAAATACCGAGCAACCTGCTCCATGCCATGTTGGGTTTACCTTGGTGAGAAAGCCACAAGTGTTTCCCAGGCTTTCCTGTAGCTCACCATCTAGTAGTGGGGGAGGCAGACGTTACAGAAGTAAATAGAAATGTGCAGAATTGTAACTTGTGATAGTACTATGAAGAACAATACAGGACGCCTGCAGAGGGACTGCTAGTCGTGGGGAATCTCCTTTAGTTTGGAGGCTAGGGAAGGCGTTTCTGAGGAAATTAAGTTTAAGCTAAAATCTGAAGGGTGAACAGGAGCTGGCTGCTGGAGTGTTGGGAGCAAGTAGCACGTGTGAGGTTCTGAGGTGGGAACCAAGCTGGGGCTGCTCCACAAGTGAGAGGGTGCATCTAGTTGAGTGTGTCAGAGCCAGTTTTCACCAAAGGACTTGGTATGGGGCTGGTATACGTAGACAAATATGTCATTTGGACTCTCTGTCAGTCTCGGTCTTGCTAGAGGATAAAGCAGCTGCACGTCTTGTCATTCTGATATGAGAACAGAGCGAGAGGGAAGAAGGCAGCAACCCGTCTGGTCTCCACATGGCCGTCCTGCTGGGCTTTATCCACCCTTAGTCCTTTTCTGGTACCGTACCCCTCGTTTTCTTCCCATGTAGAGGGAGTAGGAGTTGGCAGGTAACTCTGGCGTAAAGTGGTCCAGACACTTTTCGCTGCTCTGTGACTGTTTGGCCATTTAACATTGGCTCATCAGAGATGGTAAGTGAGGTAGCTCAAGCTGCTGGCGCCCAGCCCACCGTCTGACTTCTGGTCGCAGCCCCTAAATGTTTTCCTCCATCCCCTTCTGGGGTGCCCACTGGGTTGAAGGAAATACACTGGGGGCAAACTTTGCCTTTTCTTTCTCTGGAAGAGTGTGGCATGAGATTTGGCCGTCCTGGCTTGTGCCTGGAAGGGTGGAGGAGTGGGTACAACATTTGATGATTTGTGGTTCAGAACCGGAACTGGAGACCCACTCAGAGAAGACGAGGGCCTCACCCTGGAAATTCCTACCATACAGGCCTGGCCTGGCATTGGACTTGACTGGGTATTTTTCTGCCTTTGATTTTCTCAAATTCTTTTAATAAGGGAATAGTAGTTTACATCCTTTAAAACTCTCTGGAGATGCCAGTTTGGTCTGGGGACAGAGTGCTGTCCCCAGGTTGGTAAAGAGAATGTCTGCAGGTTACTCCCACCGGGTCAGGGCTCTACAGAAAGGAGAAGAGAAACACGTGACTGAGCTTTAGGGGATTCCTCTGAGAAAGAGCCCCCGGGTTTCCCTTGCCTTTTTTTTTCCCCTCTAGAATCAAATGGAATCTCTTTTCCTGGCAAAGATTTCCTAGATAAAAAGTACTACATATTCATTATTGTAGATTCATTAGTCATTTCTAAAAAAGTTTTTAAAAGTACATAATAAGAAAACTTGCCATGGTAATCAATAAAATTTCCTTTCGAGGAATGAATATTTTCTAGGAAAGGTAAGAGTCAGTTATATTTGGTCTGATTTCTTCAGTTGAATCTTCCGCTCTTCCTCTTATCTTGAAATCTGTCTTGGAAGGCAATCTGGGGACAGTTCAGTAAGCACCCTGGTAACAGATGCGTGTCATCCTTTTCCTGACACATCTCCCAGTCTCTGGAGGCAGCTGTGCAGCTGCAAGCTGTCCACGGGGTGGTGGGTGGAACCATCTCCAAGCAACTCCAGGACCGTTCGGTGCACAAGAGGGCAGTGTTTGCTTACGGTCCTGGTGGAGATGATCAATGTGTGGGTTAATGGGTCAGCATAGTCAAAATGACCTCAGACTTTTTCAAGACAAAATAAACTGTAAGCCACAGCCGTGATGGCTTCTCACAGACGCCTTTCAGTGCCCGACCCCTCCGAAAATTGCTGCTTGCTATCTTTTTTCCTTAAAAAGAAAAATATTTTCTCTCAACATTTATTTTTTATTTTTTTAATCAATGAAAATATGGTTTGCAGCCTTGTACCTACAATGGCAGAGGTTTAAAAGTGTTGTGAGGGGGCCGGCCCCGTGGCCGAGTGGTTGTTTGCACGCTCTGCTTCAGCAGCCCAGGGTTTCGCCGGTTCAGATCCTGAGTGCGGACATGGCACCATTCATCAGGCCATGCTGAGGCGGCGTCCCACATGCCACCAAAAGAAGGACCCACAACTAAAAATATACAACTGTGTACTGGGGGGCTTTGGGGAGAAAAAGGAAAAATAAAATCTTTAAAACAAAAAGTGTTGTGAAAGCAAAACAACTGCTTTTTAATTAAAAACCATATGGAAAGATTTCTGTTGGAAGCAAGGGGTCAAATGTATTTTCTCCCCCTTCACACCAGTGTAAAGATTATCTGACTTAATGTTTAAAGCATTTGAAGATGTGGGCTTCAGTCATCAACCCTTCTACACTAAGTTTTCTTTTTCTGCAAGTTCACGGTATTAACCAAAGCAGGGAATTTCCAGCAGAAAAAAAAAGTGACCTCCCTCCCACCCAGAGACACAATGTACTATCTGAAATAGGCCATGTTTGCTTTTGAAGATTTTCCTATTTTCAACTCTTTTTGGTGTTTTTCTGTAAAGACTTTAAAAATCCAGAAAGAGATTTATTGGTGTACAACCCCCATCCCACCAGATTCAAATCTATGCCAGAATTGGGGTCTCACACCTTTTTTGTTCCCCTCAACCTGAAACTACTGACTTCAGCTACCTCCAGGATGTTAGCACTCAAAAGAGCTTAATGTACAGCAGCAGTGGAAGATCTAGCACCCTGAGGAGATGCTAGAGACCATGGGGTGGGGGGGGGGGGTGGTGAAGTGGTGGGAACCTGTGCTGACAGTGGCCTGGACCTGGCTCTGGGGATTCCAGTGGCAATGCCACTTCATCTCTCTGAGCCTGTTTGCACACCTAGAATTCAGGTGGTTATCTTCCTTGGGGTGGTTGTATCAGAGAAAATGTGTATCGAGCTTGTGGCACGTAGTAGGGAGCAGTTATCATGATGTTGATCCCTCTGGCCCTGACCAATTATAAGCATATGGGTGTGGGGGGGTCATTGGACATGAGGCTAGAGACACAGACATGGATGGTTGTTCGCTTATTTGATTCACTAAGTGTGTCTGTTGCTTGGCCGCTCTCAGCAACTGCAGCAAAGCAAAATGAAATCTAGGTGGGGGGGTGTCACACTGCCGCGCCAGTCCTCTGATAGCCATCGAGGACAAAAGCTGGGTTCCAAAGGCTTAGCCCTATGTGAAATCAGATGTCTTTTCTAATCACAACATAAATCTTCCGAAGTGAGTGTGTCCATAAGATAGATGCTGCATACACTGTGGAATATATTAGTTAGTGTGACATCCTCCTGGTCCTTAATTGATCAGTGGCATTTAATGCAGACTTTGACTTTGACAGCGCTGAGTGAGGAGAACCATGGGTGGCCTCATTTGCTTCCCCATGAAGCTCCTGTCCTGGCTTTTATTAGAAAGGTCTGGGGAGGAAAGGAAGGTTTCTGAGCTGCAGGCTTTCCAGAGCGGCTCACGCCATGTTTTTCCAGGAACGTCATTTCTGAAAGATGCCGGAACCCTCAATTTCCAAAGAAGCCCAGTTTGTAAGGGGAATGAGAAGTTGTTTGTGTGTGTGGATTCTGGGTTGTTTTCCGTGCTCAGTCCCTACGGCGGGGTTGGCAGGCGGGGAATGGGACACATGTTCCCTGGTAGTAATTTCCAGTCAGATTCTTGAATGCCTTGTATACTCTGGGTCACCGTCAGCTCATAATGGAGCAAAATTGAGTGAGAATTCCTGCAGTGAAAGACGTGAACGGCACATGGAGAGAGATGATGGTAGAGATAGAGTGCATTCTGTGAGAAAATATTTCCAGTGCTATCTGTAAAATTCAGATTGAATAACCATTCTGAAGTGCTCCCTTTTAAAAGAGTTTCCTTCCACAAGCATTGCAGGCTAAGTAAATACCAATAATTTTTATTTCCCTTCGTCTTATCGGTCCCCCTACTGAAATGTTCCTGCACAGCCTATCTGGTCTTTTCAAGTGAACATCAAATGATTAGTGTCAGCTTCCAATTTGAATTATGATCCGCGTTTCAAAACGCAAACCGCTGCTTTGCTTTTGCATTTGGAGTAATTATCAATATTTACCAGTCCTGGAGAAGAGTTGCAAAGGGAGGAAGTCCTGCTGAAATTGGTGTCCCCAAATGAAGATAGCAGGGAGCGGTTATGTGTGCCTGTGTGTGTCTAGTGGCAGACGGGCTCGCAGGGCCTGCCACTGGACGGCCCGTCTCTCTGGCTCCAGCCATATCTGCAGTCTCTCACAGAGGGCTGAGGGGACTGTTGGACCCAACTACACAGCCATCTTTAGGGGACCGGAACTCTGATGTCTATAGGAAATGCTTGCTCTCGCCTCTGCTCTCTGAGCCCCTCCCCTCTCTCTTTCCTCGGGTTGTGCCACGGGCCTGGTGGGAGTGCCCTTTGGTGAGAAGGGCAAGAGAAACTGAGGGCTGCTCCAAGACCTTTGTGGACCTGAGGCCCCACCCCACAGCCTAGAAGGCAGACGAACGTGATTAAAATGTATTGGCATCCCACGTAAATACATACCTACATCCATGTTGAATCCCAAGTATGCTGGGTGGCATTCTCTTATGTCTTAGTGGACATTTAATTCAACTTTGAGTAATTCCAGTTTTTTTAGTCTGCTTTTTGTATTTTGGAGTCAGTAAAAATTTTTGAGTTTGCAAACACTGTAAACTTTGGTACTTTGCCTGTCATGCCTAATTAATGGCTGCCTTTGGGAAATCCAGAGGAGGTTTCCGAGACTTTGCCTCCTGGAACTTCCCAGAGAGTTAAGAAGCTGCAGCGCATAGGCTTGGGCTCTGGAGTCAGAAAGATTTAAATTGGAATTTTGGTGGTTCTCCTAGCTTATTGCTTGACTGTGGACATTTTGATTTTTTGAACCTTGGTTTCTTCACCTGTTTAAAAAAGGAATAATGCCTACCTCCTGGGTGCGCTGTTCAGATGGCAGTAGTGACTTTGCTTCGGTTGGCATCATTCTGGGTGCATGGTAGAGGCCCACTGCATGGAAGCAGCCCTCATGGCCGCTGTCGCCTGCAGACTAGCACTGCAAGGTTTGGCACCGCAGTGTCTCCACTTCTGAGGTCCTTGGGGGAGTCAAACGCCCTCTTCCCCCAGCATGGCAGACAGCAGGAAAGAGCATTGAAATTATGCAAGAGCTATGTTTCAAAGAAGGAAATGAAATTCTTGAATTTTTTAAGGCACAGAAGAGGAGGGAAAAAAATAGATTCATTGTGTTACTTGGCTCTTCAACAGGATGCAGGACAAAGCTGGCCTCTCTCCTGTCTAATGTCATCATCGGCATTCTTTCTTTCTCTTTTTCTTCTTCTTTTCCCCTCCTCTTTCCCTCCACCCCCTTCTCCTCCCCCTTCCTACTTGTACTGCAACAAAACCCCCCTTCTCTCGAAGTCGCTCTCAGGTTCTGAGCTTGGGATTCAATCTTGTGCTCTGGACATGCTCTAATGCTGGGAATTATTTCCTCTTTTGTGGTCTTTGGTCTCTTCTTCAGTGTTTCCTGTTGCTTTCAAAGGGAGGTGCCAGGTGCCAGCCTGCGGCTGTTTTTGGGGCTTGTGAGGAGTGCCGTAAAGAGGGTCTCCGACAGGCATGCAGGAGCTCTTGAGCTTTGGGGAGTGTGTTGTCGCCGTCCCATCGTCCTGTAGCCAGGGCAGTGGAGTGGGGTGACAGGACGATGTGGGAGTGAGCAAGGTTTGGAGGAAGATGGGCATGGATGGAAAACTGTGGACTGACTTCTGGGTGAAGCTGGCCTGGGGTCTCAGGCCAGGTGGAGGCTGGCAGACACAGGGGGGAAGTTCTGTGGGAGAGCTGGTAAAATTCAACCTCACCTCACCGTTTAACGAGTACCAGTAACGTGGGCTCTGCCAGCCCAACGCAGTGCAGGCTTTGGGAAGCCTGGATGAAAAAGGCATGGCCTCTGCTTTTGGGACACTCAGTGCTAGGAGAAGCCTGCAGGCTTCTCTTTCAGAATCAGGCAGTTCAGCTGTGAGCCCCCTGATGAGGAGCCCGGTTACTCTTCTATCACCTGTGACGTGCTCACGCCAGGGGCCTGGATTTGCGCCGGGTCCTTCTTTCCCTAAAGTGGCTGGTGACACTATAAGTAGCTGTGCTTATTTATAAAAAGTAACGGAAAGAGGCCTGGGTTTAAACCCCAGCTCTGCGGTTGACTTGTGATGAGGCATGCTCTGAACCTCAGTTTTCTCATCTTCAAAATGGGAGAAGCACCTTGCAGGTTTTTAATAATCCATTGAGATAAGCTATGTAGAGAGCTGATCTCAGCGCCTGCAACCTACCAAGTAAATGGTGTTAACTATTATGATCATAACTAAATATGATTTGATTTTTAACCTTTAAAAGATTGTTCATATAAAAACAAATCATTTGTCAGAAGTCTCATTTATTTTAGGTTGGGAAGGCAGGCTGGCTGGCTGGTGTCTGATACCATATGTAAGATGTGATTTTTGTCTCTACTTTTAAATTGGTGATAATGTAGTTGGGGAGAAACTAAATTAACACACTTGAAGTAATCGTAGTGTAAGGACTTAATTGTGTTGATCTGCCTGTAAGATCGTGAGTGCAGCTGGAGTGGAGAGGAGGAAGGGCCGCGCTGTGGGAGCGATGGCACAGAACCCAGAAGAGAAATGTGGATGGTTTCTTAGAAAGCACGTGTTTTGTCTACCAGGAGAGATGGGTCTGCAGAAGCATTGGCTTGTTTTGTGTTTGGAAGCTGATAGGTGCCAGTCACTGCTGAATGCAAATGTGCCAACAACATGTGATCGAAGGAACTTAACTTTTCTTGAAATGATTTATGCATCAGTATTAAAGAAAAAAAACACCCATGAAGCAGCACAAAACAGCATAAATGCAAATGTGGTATAATTTAAAAAGCTTGAGGTTTAGAGTCTGAGAAACTGAATCTAAATCCTGGCTTCAACATCTGTTAGCTGTATGATCTTGGGCAGATTACTTACCTTCTCTGGGCCTTGACTTCCTGGTCCGCAAAATAGGAAAGAACTGTTTTAAGGATTAGAAGAAATGTATCTGGTACATGATAAGCTTTTAATAAACACGGTTATTGTTGTCACCGTTACTTTTCCTACTGATAATAAAGACTCCCAGCCTCTGTTGTGACTCTATCTTGCCTGCTAGAAATGTGGGCTTCCCTGAGATGCTATGGTTTTTTCTGTGGTATAAATGAGTTTACTGGAGCATTGATTCAGTGTTTTGGAGAGGTTTATAAGTGAATTTATATGACTAAGTTTTGGAAAGCTCTTTTTTGTTAACTGCTTCTTTTAAAACCAGGACAGAAAAAAGCCCTTAAAAGTGTAATATTTTTAGAGCCTGAGATAGGCCTATATGTATGCCTGGGGAAAAATTCAGAAAATGCTAGTTTTTCTAAAGACTTGTTGGGGCTGCCCTCCTTTCAACTAGGGAAACAGTTTTTCTCCCTGAATTTACTGTTTGTTTTCTGGGCACACACACTTCCAAATATATCAAATATAAATGACACATTTTTAAGTTTTTAAACTAACAATAAAACATTAGACCTTTACAGTAGTTTTAAAAAGGTCTTGCTGACTTTCAATTTCCCCTAGGTTTGCACAACTCTGAAATTTCTGGAAGCTTCACATTCTAGCTGAGCCAGAAAACACCTCTATTTAGGGATGGCAAAGAAGGCCATATCAAGCCACATCTTATTACATCAAACTCTAAAGAACCTCCTACTCTTACATTCTTTTGTTTTGCTATAGCACAGATTACTTAAACTAAGTGGAAATTGGCTGTGAATTTTTTACGGTATGGTGATGCTGATTTTGGTCAAATTTGTCTTAGAGGAGCAGGCTCAAGTTTGTTTTTATAAATAGGAAAATTGATTTGCAAAGAGATGCATGAAGAGCAGCAGACGGGAGATGGCATGTAGCACATTTAGAATTCGATTGGAGAAATCACAGCTATAACAAATGAGTAGACATTCTTTACGTAAATAATAGGCCATTTCATTCTCAAAAAAAATGCTTGTTGGCACAAACGCACTGGACTTCAAGGTGAATTTGAGACTACTGGATTAGTTTATATGCATGTTGGTACACGTGTAGAAACTCATGGCAAAACAGTATACCATAGTAAATGCATGTACGGCAAACAAAACAGTTCGGAGTCACGAGTTATATAGTAAAAAATGCGTGGACTAAGTAATTTTCAATGAAGGTTTTATTATTTTAGAATTATGTCTTTTTTAATTGTCTTAAAGGAATGTTTCTGTTGGGCAAGTTTGAAATATGCAAATCATCTTATTTTCTTATAAGTGAAGCATTTAAATACTTTTCCTCCCCATGAAATTTTTCAGCATATGAAGTGAAACTGGAAGTAGTTTTGATAAGTTACTTGTAATTTGATGGCTGAGGAGAAGCACTGGAAAATTCAGCTTCTGAAGATCATTCTTTATGAGACGTCAGCAGCATCCAGACAAATTATCGTGAATATTTTTAAGCCGTAACCGAATTTTGCTGCCATTGTATTCAGACTCAAACTTAGTTTAAAAGTGAAATTTCTCATTGAAACTTTCAGAGGTGGGTTCATTGTGGGTAGGCAGATTGGTAAGAGCAGTACATGAAGTCCAAGGACAAATGGCACTTTGTTTTTTCCTGTTAAACTCATTTACTGTTTGACGTTCAAAATTCATATTGCATCTTTACAATGGAGCATTTGTGATTCCAGAAGCCCAGAACCCTAAATGAATTCAGATGGACTTAACCGTTCTTTTTCTGTGCTATCAGAACCCTTTTCCACTTTACCACACACCAAAACTGCTTCTCCTTGTTCGCTCTCCCTTATTCCCTTAAATCTCCAAATCCCTGTTATTATTATTGTAATTGTTATTTTATTGTAATAATTATTGTTGTTACTCTTCTTGAACAAGCTTTGGATTTTGGGTTGAAAAGATTCGATCGAGCATTTTGATTGTGCTGATTAGAGCGTGGCAGCTGAGTGGCGAGGTGAGGCGGGGATTTTATGGATCTTTCTGGAGCATTTTCACTGCCGTAGCGGGGAGGAAGATTTTTGTTTTTACAGGCTAGAGAAGTTGCTGTGAATTCTAACACTTGGGAATCATAGCTTTAGTTCCAACTTGTTCTAGTGAAATGAAAATTAGCCCTTGATGCTGTTTTAATCTCTCGAGTGAATGGGACCTGTTTCTGATTGGACTTCACTGAAGCAGTCTCTCCATTTCTCCAAGTGCCACTTCCCAAGGTGGACAAAACATGTTCTGTGCAGGAGAAACGTGAGATGCTGGCTGCATGGGGGAGGAAGGGGGAGAGGAAGCTGTTTGTAAAACTACTTAAAATAAATTTGAGGGGTCAAACATGGAACACAGTTGCAAAAGAGAAAGGAAAAAACTGCCTTAGGTCAGTTCAGCTAAAATAGCGTAGGCATTCACATTGGCTGGAGGGCTGCGTATTTCTTGCTAATCAGATACAATCGGCGCACAGAATATTTGAGTATCTGAGGCTAGATCTCCTGCCTCTATATCAGGGAAATTAACCTAAAGGGGCATGTTTTAAAGGGTTGATTTGGGGGAACAGATACCATTTGCAGAGAGACACAAGCTGTGTTTGCCTCATTGTGCGAGGAGTGCTGGACTTGCCTCGCTCTCCAGCTCGCAGCTTGTCGGTCTGAGCCGCAGCGCAGGCTTGGGCCGCACAGACGGGCTTGCGTTAGCACTTCATTTAAAAACGATCGGTACTTTTAAATTAAACATGCAAAGTTATCTTGGTGAGGCATTGAATAGGAGGTTGCTGGATTATTGAATTTGGCCCACAATTTAGCCAGTTCAGCAGGGATTTGGGGGTCTGAAGCAATTAATATGCAAGTACATTTGAGTCAGCAAGGTAAGAGATGACTGTCTTATCAGGGTAAGAAACATTTCTTTCCCCAAGATCCTGACTTTTTAGGAGGTAGATAAAACCCATTGTTTGAGGTTTGTGTCTGAGAGTGACCACCTCAAATTGCCAGATTTTAACCACTAAAACACCCATGAGGGAATAATTGCATTAAACAAAACCTTCGATCTATTATTTTTCATTGTGTAAGGATAGAGGTCTGAGACCCCAGCTTCCTTCTTACATTCCTTTTTTTGTTCTTGTTTTTTCGCTCATATAGGTTAGAAGAAAACTTAATTTTCCTTGTTGAAAAAAGTCATTCATTGAACTGATCAAAGCACATGAAGTTCTTTTTATCCTGTCAGATTGAGTACTTAAACAGACAAAACTGAAAATGGTTTTAATATGTGGCTAAACCCTTATGTGTCCTGTAAATCCAGACGTGCTCTATCCAGATTGCTGGTGATTTCCTGACCATGACGACCTGGCTTGGCGGAGGAGCTCTTTCTCTGATAAACTCCTTCCCTCTGCAGAGCTAGAACCCTTACACCTGTTGTTTTCCATGTGACAGGGGGCATTCAGATGTGACATATATTTTTATTCTGGGACACATAGCTTTGCCCTTGCACAGAGTGGCTATGCAGTCTTGGGCTGAGGGTGTACTTGATACTATTTCCTTGTCTTTAAAATGGGGAAAGTAGGACCTTAAAGAGTTGTAAGGGCAGCATGAAACAACGTATGTGAAGAGTAGACGTAGTGAGTGACAGGCACGCAGTTCTTGCTCTTGGAGATGCCTCTTCCTCTCCTCCTAAACTTGGTGGGAGGCCCCAAGGCCTCCATGGGACACGGCAGGCCTGTGATGGAAGCAAGAGCACTGGGTCCAGGAGCTGACAGGCACTGGGAGCTATTGGGTAATTGAGGATTGGAAATTGTTGCTTTACTCCTGAGGACAGAGATACCTGGGTACAGCAGGAAAATTTCATCTTTGAAAAATCTATTTGACTTAAAAATGAAAAATAAAAAAAGAATGGTTCATGGTGTGGTAAAGACCCTTAGTTCTGTATTTTCTGTGGAGACCCTTTCCTTCTGGAAGCTTTGATTTGACTGCCTGATTTCAGGAATGTGGGGACCTCAGTAACTTGGGAGAAGATCATTTCTAGGTAGCAGCCTGCCCTTTTGCCAGGACCTGAGTGTCCCTTAAAAGTGTATAGCCTTGACTGCCATAGGGGCACTTCAGGACATGGCCCTGGAACACGTGGCTGACTGACCACGTCCTTTGGGCAGGTGACATGGGAACCCAGCCTGCGTGTGAGTGGGTGTGCGGCCTGGCTCCCTGGTGAAGGGCCTCCAGGGGTTCCTATGGAGCCTTGTCTTTTCCATCCAATGCAGCCGCCTTCCTATTTCAGATGAAGGATAAAATACTTTGGAGAATAACTTTTATTGTTCCCATTCCTGAATCCTTTTCTGCGTGTGAAGAGCATTCTGAGTTTGTGTGTCTGTTTACTGTTCTCCCATCGCGGCCCAGAGGCTGCGCCGACATTCTTCCAAGCAGGTCACATGCACTTGGCAGACGGGTAGACCTTCTGAGCACTTTTTTGTGTTTTCAGCCATGGTCCTTCGTTCTCAAGGGATATTGCCAGCCTCCATCCTGATTCCAGATTTAGAAAAAAAAGACAACACACAAAATGAAAACAAAAAAGCCTTGATATAAAATGGAAGTAGAACTTGGCAGGGCCAGTGGAGATTGTGATAAGGAGTTTTGAAGTGTCTCTCCTTTGAAAGGTCTTTCTTGTTGGAAAAGTACTTCTCTCCCAGTGTGTCTGATCCTGCAGACACCCCAACTAGGCTGATGGGGGTGGGCGGGTTTCTTTAACTGCAGAATTGTCCTGGGGAATAAGAAATGAAACATGAGCAGTACAGGGTTAATGTTGTTAAATCCGTCTCTTGTATGTTTTTCTTGATGGGAGAAAGTACCCAGATTAAGTTTATGGATGGCAGCTAGCAATAGTAAAGCTCCTTGTTTGAGTACCTGTTACTCTTCACTATCTCATTTAATCCCTGTTAGAATTCTGGAAGGATTTTGTTTTTTTTTTTTAATAAATGAAGAAAAGGTGACTCAGCTACCCAAAACTGTATAGAAGGCAAGTGACTGATCTGGGATTTTTTATAAAAAGTATTGTTTTTGGTTAGGTAATACATGCACATGGTAGAAAATTCAAACAATACTAAAGGACATGCAGTGAACAGTGTGTCTTCCTCCTCTCTCTGCCACAGGCTCCTGAGGCACCTCCTTCCCAGAGTGCCCATGTTCATTTCCCAAGGTATTTTGGAGATGGGCCCATATCAGTATAAACAGCTTCACCTCGGTTCTTTTTAATGGCAGCATGCTGTCCCACCCCCTCAGGATGACCCTGTGCTATTTCAGACAATACTACATGGACTTGGTTATTTTATTTTTACTTTTGTGTACATAGATTATAGCATGGATTCCCGGAGACAGAGCCCTGCCTGGAAATGGGATTTCCTCATTCCCAGACCTGTGCGGACGTCATTGACCACGCTCTTCTCAGTTGGATTTAGTGTTGTGCTTGCCCAGAGAGGCCAGAGGGCTCCCAGCGGCTCTGCTGCCCGCAGAGACCTTGTGACAGACCTGCTTTGGCTCTTGACCCGCTCCCAGCCAGCTCCTCAGAGGGTGGTGGTCTTGTGTAGGTGGGGTTGCCAGAGGGAAGGAAAGCCAGAGGCCTCTCTTTGTTTACCCTGTTTTGTGCTCTGTAACCTTGTCCTTCTTTGGAATCCCACTGGCCCAGGCTTCAATTCTGATTCTGCTGTATTACTAGCTGAGTGACCTAAAACAACTTATTTAATGTTTCTGAGCTTCAGGTTTATCATAAGTAAAAATGGTACTCATAATACCCCCCTGTGAGAGTTGCTATGAGGAAACAGAATAAATGTACTGCTGGTACTACCAGTACTTAGCATTATTGAGCTTTGGCTGAGTCAGGCTCTGTGAATCCTTTAATTTGTGTTATCTCATCTAATCCTGATAAACCCCTAATGAGTCCGACACAGTTCCTGTCTTTCTCTTAGAAGTGATGTGAGTTGGGTCCCTTTCTGAGGGCCATCTATCTAATAGTGCTGGAGAAGTTATTCGGTGGCAAGTTGTTGCTCCAGAAACCCATGATCTTGACCACTAGGCTATGCTGGCCTCCCATAAATGTGGCCAGAGTAGATTGCATGCACTCACTTCACTCATTGAATGCTGTTTCTAGTGAAGCTTAAACTCTTGTTTTACACTTGCGTGCCAGAGATGATCATTTCTTCCCAAGAAAGTCGCTTGGAGTTTTGCTTCTTGCCGTGCTTATTAGGAATGTGACTAGAACAAGATGCGTCATCTCTGCACCTCGGCTCCCGTGTTTGTAAACTGGGATGGCAGTACTTCATCTGCTGGTGTCCTTGTGAGGACTGGTGATGCAGAGGCCCTGGCACCCAGGGCCTCGCTCAAACATGTGGGTTCCTTTTTCTTCTTCGTTTGGCCGATTGTTAGACGACTGGAGAGAAATTTGAGGATTCCTCAGGGTTCATAGAATGACGTGACATAAAGTCGCTTTCCGTTGTTGTCCCTGCAGGAAGTGATTGAATGGAGTGTTAACTTGGGGGAGGGGAGTGGGCACAGTTTGTTTTCTGGAGTTTAGAGTGACTGCCGTGGAGACAGGCTTGCTGCGTGGCCTGAGAGGATACCTTAGGCTCCCAGCAGGAGCAGCTCTGCGGACCGCTGGGCTTCTTTGTGTAGCTCACTACTCTTTTATTTTTCCCCAGAGAGATGGTAAGAATAAATGGAGAGGCATCAAAGCCAAAAGCATAGGGGTATTTGATTGATTTGGCCTTCCAAACACTCTTGAATCCCACCAACAACTACTTTAATGTTTTCTTGTATTTTGTTCCGAGTTTTTTTTAAAATTATGATAAAATGCATAACATAAAATTTACGTTTTAATCAGTCTTTAAGCATCCAGTATAGTGGCATTAAGTACACTCACATTGTGTGCAGCCATCACCACCATCCGTCTGCAGAACTCTTCTCATCTTATAAAACTGCAGCTCTGTCCCCCTGAAACACCAGCTCCCCCCCCCCTCCCCCAGCCCCTGGCACCCCGTTCCACTTTCTGTCTCTAGGAATCTGACTGCTTTAGATACCTCATGGAAGTGGACGCACAGTATTTGTCCTTTTGTGACTGGCTTATTTCGCTGAGCATAATGCCCTCCAGGTTCATCCATGTCATACGTATGTCAGTATTTCCTTCCTTTTTAAGGCTAATATTCCATTGTATGTATATTCTTCCAGGTTGAAAGCATAGGTTAAATACATAAGTGCACACCATATACTTACCAGTATATTTATTTATAACCATCTTTATAGTTTTGTATTATGCTTTGACTTAAAACATTCTATTTTCTGTGTTATTCCTTGATCTTTGTGAATGTTATTGTTAGTGATGACATAGTGTCTTGATTCTGTTTAAAATGAACTATTTCTTTTCCTTATCTCTTACAGAGTTAGTTATATTAAACTCATTGCATATTTCTACAATTAGCAGCCTTTCTCAGGGACACTGAGAAGTCTGTGTCTGCTGTCTCCTTTCTTTGTGAGAGTCCTGGCTGCGTGGTGACTCTGGGATGGGTTAGCTGCAATGGCTGTATTTGGTACCTTACCTGGACGTGGTAGGAAATACAGGTCTACCATATCTTATGTGTAATTCCAAATTTCAAAAAGCTCTAAAAGGTACAAACCTGATCTGAACTGACTCAGGCTATTTATAGCTTTTATTTTTCCCATTTAGTGCAAATATTTAAGTGTTTAATGATAGGGATTGACCCCATGCCTGCTAGGGTATTACATAATATATGGTATATTCTTATATGTACGGAGTTACTTTTTTTGTTCCTTTGTATGGTTCCTTTTGTTCCTTTGTATGGTAAGCATTTTTTTTTTTTGAAGATTGTCATCTGAGCTAACATCTGTTGCCAATCTTTTCTTCTTCTTTTCCCCACAGCCCCCCATTACATAGTTGTATATTCCAGTTGCAGGTCCTTCTAGTTGTGCTGTGTGGGATGCTGCCTCAGCATGGCTGATGAGCAGTCCTATGTCCGTGCCCAGGATCTGAACTGGAGCAACCCTGGGCCGCTGCAGTGGAGCCTGCGAACTTAACCGCTCAGCCACAGGGCTGGCCGCACTATATATTTTTTTAAAACTTTTAATAACAGCTTTATTGAGATATAATTCATATACCATACAATTCAGCCATTTAAAGTATCAATCCAATGACTTTTAGAATTCACAGAGTTGTGTAACCATCTGTACAATCAATTTTAGAACATTTTCATCCCCCTAGAAAGAAACCCCATACCCAATAGCAGTCACTCCCCATTTTCCTCTTCCCCCAGCCCCTAGGCAACCACTAATCAATCTACTTTCTGTGTCTATAGATAGACCTATTCTGAGCAGTTCGTATAAATGGAATCATATACGATCTGTGACCTTTTTTATCTGGCTTCTTTCACTTAGCAAAATGTTTTTAAGGTTCACCCATGTTGTAGCAGGAGTCTTACTTCATTCATTTTTATGGCTGAATAATTCCATTGTATTGATTTACCACATTTTGTTTATTTATCAGTTGATGGACATATGAGTTATTTTCACTTTTTGACCATTATGAATAATCGTGCTATGAAGATTTGTGTACAGATCTTTGTGTGGACATACGTTTTCATTCTATATTTACCTTTTCTTTGCTTTTGTGAGGAAGATTGGCCCGGAGCTAACATCTGTGCCAATCTTCCTCTACTTTGTATGTGGGATGTTGCCACAGCATGGCTTGATGAGTGGTGTGTAGGTCTGTGCCAAGGATCCAAACCTGCAAACCCCGGGCTGCTGAAGTGAAGTGGGCAAATTTAACCACTATGCCAGCGGGCCGGCGTCCTCTACGTTTACCTTTTGAGGAACTGCCAGACTGTTTTCCACGGAAGCTGCACCATTTGCCATTCACACCAGCAATGTATGAGGGTTCTAATTTCTCTACATCTCCCCCCAGCACTTGTTATTGTCTGTCTTTTTGATTATACCCATTCTAGTGTGTGTGATATGATATCTTGTTGTGGTTTTGATTTGCATTTCCCTGATGGCTAGAGATGTTGAACATCTTTTCATGTGGCTGTTAATACGTCTTTGAAGAAATGTCCATTCAGCTCTTTGCTTATTTTTAAATTGGGTTGTTTGTTTTTTTATTGTTGAGTTGTAAGAATTTTTAATATATTCTAGATAATCCCTTATCAGATATGATTTGCAAATATTTTCTCCCGTTCTGTGGGTTGTCTTTTCACTTTCTTGATAGTGTCTTTTGAAGCATAAATTTTTTATTTTTATTTTTATTTTTTTTGCTGAGAAAGATTCACCCTGAGCTAACATCTGTGGCAGTCTTCCTCTGTGTTGTATGTCGGATGCCACCACAGCGTGGCCACTGACGAGTGGTGTAAGTCCATGCCTGGGAACCGAACCTGGGCCACCAAAGTGAAGAGCACTGAACTTAACCACTAGGCCATGGGGCCAGCCCCTCCAAAAGTTTTTAGTTTTGATGAAGTCCAATTTATATTTTCTTTCATTGTTTATGCTAAGAAACCATTGCCTACTTCAGGGTTACAAAGATGTATGCCTATGTTTTTTCCTCAGAGTTTTATAGTTTTAGCCCTTACATTTAGGTCTTTGATTGATTTGGAGTTAATTTTTTGTATATGGTGTGAGGTAGGGGTCCAGAGTCATTCTTTCGCATGTGGATATTCAGTTCTCTCAGTAACATTTGTTGAAAAGACTATTCTTTCCCCCCTAGAATTATGTTGGCCCTCTTGTCAAAAATCAGTTGACTGTAAGTGTGAAAGTCTGTTCCTGCACTCTCCATTCTCTTCCGGTGACCTATGTGTCTCTTGTTACTCTCACTGACTTCTTAAAAAGTTCTGCGTTCTGAACTGTAGGGACTAGATGATGATAGTAGATTGCTGTTGGCCTGTGCGGGGCGCTGTTTCCAACTCCTCAGACGTGCTGCACTTAACTTTCCTGCCTATCTTATACCGTGTGATCTCCGTGGCCCACCCGGGAAAGCCTGGGGACAGAGCTGGGGCTCATCACAGGTTTTCTGCCGTCCATACCATCACTGTTTCAGCACGATAATGTCGTTACTTTAGAATCCAAACCTCGAACCTGAATTGAGACGTTGTAGGTGCCAGCTGGAAGGCTGACAGTCCTCAACAAGTCCCCCATCTCCGCACACCCTTCTGGACAGGTTTGGGCCCCCAGGGACCATAGCTGAGCTTTGTGACTCTGACCACCCCCCGCCCCATCCATGCTGAATTGATCGAGGGCAGACACTTGCACCAGGATGGTCTAGAAAGAGGTTCTGCTCTGGGACTTTGAAACTTGGGAAGAAGAGGCAGAGAAACTTGGAGTCCCGGAAATGGACACATGGGATGGAAATTGTGTGCTAGACCATAGAGCGGGTGCTGAGGTCCCCAGAGCTGTTCTGCTTCCGGGCTTGCGCAGAGCTGCTGTGAGGGACCTAGGATCCTTCTTGTAAATCTTCCTTTTTTTCCTTAAAATTAGTCAGTTTCTGTTGCTTGTGAGGAAAAAAATTCTTAGTCAGTAACTTACTGAATGGGCCCATGTGGTGAAGGATGGATGTCATTTTTTTCTTTTTTACAAGTGTGCGTTTAGCACCTACCAAGAGCAGGACATTCTGAAGCTTGGGCACTGAGAAGGCCCTGGCAGATAAAGATTGGCCCTGCCCCGTGGGAGTCACTGTTCCATGAGTTGGAGTATAGGAGAGAGACTGGTAAAACAGATGTGCTGAATTTGAGATAGCTGTGCCAGTAGTCACGGACCAAGACAAGCGCTGTTGGAGTTCAGAGGTAGGAGAGTCAGGGAAGGCTTCCCAGAGGAGGTGATGTGGGGTGGGGTCCTGAGAGATGACTTGGAGCCTACCTGGTAGCAAATGAAAGATGGCGAGTTCTAGGAGAAGGGCACATCTGTGCAGGGGCTCAGGAGTGTGAAGGATTTGGTGGGTTTAGGCACCTCGGAGGTTTGTATGATTAGGTCACAGATGGGAACAGCCAGTGGCGAGCTGCTAATAGATTGGTAGCAGATTATGAAGGGCTTTGTATCTTGGGCCAAGACATTGAGACTTCGTTCTATAGGCAGCAGGCCCCTTTGTGAGTTGCTTTTTGTTTTTTTGTTGTTTTTTGAGGAAGATTAGCCTGAAGCTAACATCTGCCGCCAATCCGCCTCTTTTTTCTTTTCTTTTCTTTTTCTTTTTTTTTGCTGAGGAAGACTGGCTCTGAGCTAACATCCGTGCCCATCTTCCTCTACTTTATATGTGGGATGCCTACCACAGCATGGCTTGCCAAGTGGTGCCATGTCTGCACCCAGGATCCGAACTGGCAAACCCCAGGCCACTGAAGCAGAACATGCGAACTTAACTGCTGTGCCACTGGGCCAACCCAAACGTTGTGAGCTTTTAAGTGGGGGCAGTAAAGATCTGGTTTACAAAGCTCACCCTGGCCTCAGGGGAGTGGAGGCGAGAGGCCAGGAGACCCTTTTGGCGGTGAGGCTGTGGATCAGGGTGGGAAGACAGGGATGGGAAGGAAGGGAGGAGGAAACCCGATGCAGGAAATAGACTGGCCAAACGGGGCGACCAAAGGGAAAGAGAGTGGGCGCTTAGAATGGACTTGGGGTGTGGGTGTGGGGAGGGGGCGAGAACTCTGCTGCCATCAGGTGAGGCCTGGCAGGCCAGCGGGGCTGGGGGCAGCAGGCCGGAGGTAGCCTCAGGACCCCTCTTTTGTGGAGTAGATGAAAGGGGCTCCGTTGGACTTTGTTTTGTGCCAATCAGGTGCAGCTTTGGGATTCCTGGCTAGCTGCCATGTTGCCCTCGAGCGGAAGCTTGGCGGCCTTGGTATTGTTGACCCTTTGTACTGGATAGGGAAAGTGTCTGCCTTGCGGCCTGGGCCCTGGAATCAGGTATTTGGAATGCATAGCTAATGCGTTCCACTCGGGACCTTTGGTATTATTATTCCACAGTATCACATCTAATTGACTATTTCCAAACGTCCTTGTACATTTTGAGTGTACAAGCAAGGTAGGTTGCCAGCAGCTCCTCTTTGCTCAGGCTGCCTCATCTGCAAAGTTTGCTGGCACCACTCCTCTTCCCAGGCTCCTGGTTCCTCCATGGCTAGGAGCCCTGGTCCATCTCCCAGCCTACCTACCTGTTGTCCTTCTGGCCCTTCTCACCTAGGGTTGGATGAGGGGTTATTGTATGAAAGGACGGCCTCAGCCCTAGGACTGCCTCCCTCCCCCCATGTGTGGGTCTGTGGGGAGTTGAATGGGTGGGGTGAGGCCCACAGGCACTGATGGTGCCCAGGCTGGGTGCCCGGTGCCTTGGCATAGGGGGAGGTGGTGAGGAGCAGCCCTCCCAAAGTTGGGGTACCCCCACCACAGTGGGATGGGAAATGGTGTTAGGGGTTCCCCAGATCAGGTGACACTGAGTCATCTGGTGAGTGAGTCTTTTCTTTCTCAGTCCTCTCTCTCAAGGCGAGAGGACCACAGTGCTGGCTCTCTGAATGCCGCTCATCCCCCTCTCGGACTAGGGGCAAGCGGCTCACAGAGACAAAAGCACGGAAACTTCATTTAATATTTATTTGTTTTTTTATGGTTGCTTTCTAATTTTGGCATGTCATTGTTTTCCATTTAGGGAAGCCATAGAGTTTCCTTTTTTTAATTGTGGTAAAATACATATAACAAAATTTACCATTTTAACCTTTTTTTTTTTTTTAAAGATTTCATTTATTTCCTTTTTCTCCCAAAGCCCCCCAGTACATAGTTGTATATTCTTTGTTGTGGGTCCTTCTAGTTGTGGCATGTGGGACGCTGCCTCAGCGTGGTTTGATGAGCAGTGCCATGTCCGCACCCAGGATTCGAACCAACGAAACACTGGGCCGCCTGCAGCGGAGCGCTGGAACTTAACCACTCGGCCACGGGGCCAGCCCCACCTTTTTTTTTTTTTTTAAGGAAGATTAGCCCTGAGCTAACTACTGCCAATCCTCCTCTTTTTGCTGAGGAAGACTGGCCCTGAGCTAACATCCATGCCTATCTTCTTCTACTTTATACGTGGGACACCTACCACAGCATGGCTTTTTTGCCAAGCGGTGCCATGTCTGCACCCGGGATATGAACTGGTGAACCCTGGGCCGCCGAGAAGTGGAATGTGTCAACCTAACTGCTGCACCACCGGGCTGGCCCCTAAGCATTTTTAAGTATATAATTCAATAGCATTGAGTATATCCACAATGTTGTGCAACCTTCCCTCCATCAGTGTCCGAAACTTTTCCTTCACCTCAAGTTGAAACTCTGTACCCATTAAGTAATAACTCCCCACTCTCCCCTCCCCCGGCCCCTGGTGACCACCATTCTTTCTTTTTTCTCTGTGAATTTGCCTCTTCTAGGTACTGTATGAATGGAATCATACAGTAGTTGTCCTTTTGTGTCTGGCTTATTTCACTTAGCATGAAGTTTTCAAGGTTCATCTGTGTTGTAGTGTGTCAGAATTTCCTTCTTTTTTAAGGCTGAATAATATTCCATTGTATGGGTAGACCACATAGACCACATTTTGTTTTCTGTTCATCAGTTGATGGACACTTGGCTTCTTTCTACTGGGTTCTTTCCACCTTTTGCCTCTTGTGAATAACGCTGCTGTGAACACTAGTATACAAGTATCTGTTTGAGTGCTTGCTTTCAGTTCCTTTGCGTATATACCTAAGGGTGGAATTATTGGATGAAGTGAGATAAATTTGCCTTTAAGAGAAAAAAGTGGGATTGAAAAAACAAGGCAAAATTAATTATTTTTTAAAAATATTAAGTAATAGTGTGGGTGTTGTTGTGATACAGTGGAAAAGGTGGACCGGCCTTGGAGAGATGGCTGATGCAGTAATGCAATGTCTAACCAGCCTGGGTGGAACTCTCACATTCCATCTGTCGTCTGTGTCGCCTTGGGCCGTTACCTTACTTCTGAGCCTCAGCCTGTCCATTTGTAAAATAGAGATGATACTTCATTTCCTCCAGGTTGCTGTTTGAGTCTGACGTGGTTGTGTTTGCGAAGCCTGCCTCTTTTCACTGCTGTTGCCCCTTACGCCTTCCTCTCTGCGTGCTCGGACACATGGTGGCAGCTGCAGGCGCCGACCTGCTCTTCCGCAAGCTGGTGAGATGGTGTGCGCGTGGTGGTCCGAGCCGGAGTCTTGTTAGCTCCCTGGTCACGTTCCTCCTCTTGTTGCCTGCTGCTCTGACACCTAGAACAGAACCCAAAAGGGCCAGGGATCTTCCTGAGCTTTACAAATGTATTTTTATAGTGCTTCCACGCTTGTGCTGATTTTATCTGTAGCTGTTTTTTTTCTTCTCCCTCCTATTTAATTCTCTGTCTTTGGACTCCTTTCATTTAATTAATTGATTAACTCTTTCCACAATGTATATTGGGCATCTGTGATGCTGGAAGGAGAAGTGTGTGTTTGTTGGGGGCAGGTAAGGGCCATCTTCCCTGCCTTCCCGCGGCGCTCTCAGTCTGGTGGGATAGAAAAGAAAGGAGTTGTTGAAATCGTCAGGTGGGAGTAATAATGTGTAATGGGCCTTAACGGACGTTTTCCTTTCTTGTAGAGGTGTTGCTCTCAACTGTCCAAGCTCCTGGTCAGAGAGTGCTTGCTTGTTTTAATGGAGGGACTGTATGGCATTGTGGAAAAGAAGACTTGTCTTAGAGTCCAGGGGTGACTTCTGGCACCATGGCTGACCACCATGTGATCTTACGTGGCAACATGGAAAGGGTGCCACCTGCCTTGGGGGCTGTGGTGAGGGACACACAAGTGGTATGCATGACGTGCCTGGCAGCTGACCTCACTCAGGAGGCCCTTGCTGATGGTTAGTTACTGTGCTCTCCTCCCCGCCTCCTCACTCTGTTGTCCTGTGTCACTGAAGTTCTCCTGTCATATCTTGGGGAAATTAAATGGATGTTGTAATACCAGTGGGGCCCCCCATGCAAGGTCCTATCGCACTGCCAGATGGTTCCTCTCCACATCAGCCTCCAAAAGAGAAGCAGAAGAGGCCAGGGATTCAGTTACCTTTGCGAGCAGGGCCCATCCAGCAGATTGTTGTGACAGCTACCTGCTGGTGCTGCAGGAGGGGCCTACTGTCTCTGCCCCCAGCCTGGGTGTTGGCAAAGGGCCATTCTCCTGCATTTCTTCAGTTATTTAATTTTTTTTCCCCTCACATTATCATTACCCCAGTCATTTCAGTGATAATATGATTTAAAGATATTATTTTAAAAAGCAAATTAACTTCTTTGCTTTGTCCCAGCCACCATACCTGTGTGCTTTATACATGTCACCATATATGACTCTCATCACAACACTCGCTATGACTCAGTCATAGCAAGGGGAAGTTGCTTGTCTAAGGTCATGCGCCAATTGGCAGGCCAGTTTGAACATAGCTTGTCTGATTCCAAAGCCCTTTCTCCAAAGGAGGACGAGATCTGGTGTCAGCAGAGAGGGTTCTCGTCTGGACTGGGGGGCAGAGGGGAAGGGAAACAGCGCGTTTGTCTAAGTGAGACTGGGCCATGAGTACCAAGTGGCCGTGTTCTCTGCAGGAGTAACCCACTCTTGGTGGGGGGGATGGGAGAGCTTGGATTCCTTCAGGGGCTTGAGTGAAAAAGAAAAAAACCCAACCACAAGCAGCACGTGAAACTGGGCCCCCACAAAAGCTGCACTGATCAGTGTTCCTGGTGTTGGAACTCACGTTTTACATCCCCCTTTTCCCTCTCTTCCTTCTTGCAACACGAAATCTTTCCAGTTCACAAAACACACAGGACACCCTCGTAGTGTGTTTAACGTAAACAACAAGGCCAGGGGTGATTTGAGCAGGTCCTCCTGCCTGGCCCAGCATCTGTCCTGTCGCTGGTGCTCTTCTTCTCAGTGAGGACGGAGAAGGCCTCTCGGTGAGGCATCTGCAGTTCAGATGTCCTTGGGGCTCCAGGGACTAGCAGGGACTGGGTGGGAGTGTGATGGTTGTTTCAATAGCAAGTTACTAGAAAACTTTGGTTTGGCCCAGCCTTTCTGGGGACTAATTATAGAAAATCTGTCTAGAGCCTTAAATAAATTCTACCTTGTGATTTCATAATTCATCTTCTAGGAAATAATCTGAAGTGAGCCGGAACTTTAGGCACAAAGATGTTCTTCATGGGGTTACTTACGGTAGCAGAAAATTGGAAGCCACCCAAATGAAGCAAATTAAGGTGCTTGTGCCATTCTTTCTTAAAATGATATTGATGAAGAAATTTTAAAGACATGAAAAATTACGTTAAATATAATGTTAAATGAAAAAGCAGGGCAAGGAATTCTATTTCAGCTTATAAGAAGGTATTTTTTTCCCAGGGTTTTTCTTTCCCAATGTTATTTTCCGAAATTTCTGTAATGAACATTATTAAATAGCCCTCCCCTGCCCCTAGTTAAATAAAAATCACCACCCAGCTCTGGCTGGGAGGCCCCCCTCGTTCCTCTTTCAAGGTGCTGCCCAGCTGAGGCGGATGGATGCGGTCAGCTGCTGCTGCTTGTCCCTGAGTGCCTGCTCCAGCGCTGGGGGCTGGTTCCCAGGAGCAGCATTATAATTAATGTTTCCCACAGTGTTTGCCTGAAGTCTGTTGGCAGTTTGGGATGCATCCTTTAAACTCAAAGTTTAGGGGCCAGACTATTCTGTGGCTTTTGGAGTTGAGGAAACATGAAAGAAATTTGCCATCCATTTGTCTAAATATTAAAGCATTTAAAATATTGTTTTCCTTCTTTCGGATAACCAAAACATAGCTGACGCTCCATTGCTGTGCAGTGCTGGAAGCCAGCTCCCAATGAGAGTGGTTAACTCCATGGTAATGGAGAGGGCAAATTTTTTTTTTGTGAGGAAGATTCACCCTGAACTAACATCTGTTGCCAGTCCTCCTGTTTTTTTTTGGTTTGTTTGAGGAAGATTGTCCCTGAGCTAACATCTGTGCCAGCCTTCCTATATTTTGTACGTAGGACGCTTCCACAGCATGGCTGATGAAGGGAGAAGGTCCACACCCAAGATCCAAACCTCCGAACTGCGGTGCTAAGTGGAGCACAAGGAACTTTAACCACTCAGCCCCGGGGCTGGCCCCTGGAGAGGGTGAATTTTAAAGAAATAATTACACAGCTCTTGGGAGGTTGCTACTCTTTTGTCTGTGTCTTGCTGCTGAGCACAGTATTTGGTGACCCGCAGGAAAAAGAACATTCGCAAGTCAAACTTGGAGCCGTTGTCATCTATAAGATCTGTTCTGTCTGGCGGGGTGTTTGGGCCCTCACAGACCCAGGCGGGTCCTGGCTGTGCGTCCCTCTTCTGAGCCTCAGTGTCATCTTCAGGATGGCATAACAGTGCCTCCCATTCACTTGTGTAGTTGCTGCGTGAGTGTTTCCCTCTGTCTGTTTTCAAAGATGACTAAACCCTCCCTATATTCCTGGAAGATAGGTTGGAGGTCGGCATGGGGCCCACATGGTAAGGCCAAGGGATTTGCCATGAAGTCTGGCACTGCCATCTCTAGTCTAGAGGTTAAAGAGCTGTTTGAGAAACCAGGGGAAGCTCTGGGCCTCGTCCCCAGCAAAACGTCGATAACTTGCAGGAGGTGTTTGGACGCCAGGCCTTCAGGAAGCAGCTGTCGCTTGGCTAGAGTTGGGTGGTGGGCTGACCGGTGTGGGCATTGCCCTTGTTGCCTTTCTGGGAGGGCCTGGAATGTGGGGCTCCCACGTCCATGTGGGAAGGTCTGTGCTCTAGCCAGGAGGAAGGCCGGAGGAAGTATGTCTGTGCTCGTTTGTGTGGGTGTATATGAAGACAAAAATAAAAAGGAAGCCAAACTCATTTATAGTAATTGTCTTCTGATGTATATAACCCCAAATGACTTGTAAAGACAAGGTTCTGAGCAAAATGAAATTGTTCATTTATGATTAACACAACAATGGATGTAAACACAAGATTTTTCTTTGCTGAAGTCTCAGCATGTATATTTTCTGATTCTACTACAGAAATAGAATTTTTATTTAAAACAAAATTGAGTTGGTATACATATAAGTGGGATGCATACTGTGATACACAAACATAGTGGCCCTTTATATGGTTTTTAAATACAAAGTCATTTTTTTATGATTATAAAACTTACCTATTTTGGAAAATTTGGATAATAAGCAAAAGTATAAGGAAGAAAATGATCATCTGGTTTACATGGTTGAAATTATACATTTCACGTAATTTTTTTCCCACACCATTAATCACTTTCTATAAAAATCATTTTTTCATGCCTGCAGGAGTTCCATTGTATGAATATACAGTTTCTTTTTCTTTAAAGATTTTATTTTATTTTTCCTTTTTCTCCCCAAAGCCCCCCGGTACATAGTTGTATATTTTTAGTTGTGGGTCGTTCTAGTTGTGGCATGTGGGACGCCGCCTCAGCGTGGCTTGATGAGCAGTGCCATGTCCGTGCCCAGGATCCGAACTGGTGAAACCCTGAGCTGCCAAAGTGGAGTGCGAGAACTTAACCACTCGGCCACGGGGCCGGACCCTACAGTTTCTTTAAGCATGTGGTGTTATGGAAAGCATGCATGCTTTGGCTTAGAGAAAACCTGTGTTCAAAACCTGTGCCTGTCATTTCCTGGCTCTTGGTGACCTCTGGAGCCTAAGTGTCCTTGTCTATAAAATGGGTATGGAATAAGTGCTGAGAGGACTCCGTGAGAACGGCCATCAGAGCCTGACACAGTGCGGGCACACAGCAGGTCTCAGCAAGTAGTAGCTGCTGTTGCTGATGGTGGTAGCAGTGGCGGTGTTACCTGATGGACCCTCTAGGAAGAATTTGGGCGCTCACAGTGAGTTAAGAATAAGCAGCCCAGCTCTGGCCTCATTTTTTAAACCAGTCTTTTTCCTCTTGCTGTGCTTTCTTCCCTTGTGTTTCCCCCTTTGTTCTGTGTATTACTGTAAGCTGCTTTACATCCTTTTGCAATAAGGCTTATATAAATAACACTTAACTGTGCTCTCTAGTGTTGGACTGGACGTTTAGGTTGTTTCCGATCTCTTGCTATTGTAAATAACGCTGCTCAGAATATCTTTGTGCATCAAGGTCTGTCCCAGGTTGGATTATTTCCCAGGGCTAGAATCCTAGAAGTAGAATTAGAGGGCTGAAGGTCATGCGCAGTTTTACGCCTCTGATCCAAATTGCCATGCTTCTTAGAAGGCTGTACCAGTCTCTACTCCCAAGAGCAGCCGTGTGAAAGAAGACCTGTGTCACCAACTCCTTGAAGGCCACGTGAGCGCTATTTTCTTTTCGGGTCCCTTCCCCCGTGGCCCACGGTGGCAGCAGTCTGATGCTTACCTGACTGCTGTGCTGTGTGTCATCAGCAAATGGAGCCCCTGGTTGAGGTCTCTTCCAGCCTCCCCCCTTTCGGTAAATCTTAGTTCTGATGGGGAGGCCCTCCTGTCGCCAGCCAGTCCTGCCTGCATAGATGGCCCCCGCTGCTAAACAATGAGCACATTCAGACCAAACTCGTGTTTTCAGTTATTAAAAAATGGAGCCGGCTGTCTCTGCCTGTGACTTTAATCTTTCAGCCTTTATTCCCTTTTCCCCCATCCCCCCCTCTAACCTTTTGTTTGTGCAGTTCCAAGCTCTGGGATATGTGGGTCCAAGGGTTTTTGTGTGTATTGTGCCTTGCCCTGGCAGCTACAGATGGTTGTAGCCCTGAGCGATGTTATTTGAGGGCAGGCAGGAGGGGAGGACTGCAGATGAGAGGGAAGGAGAAAGCGAGGGGCTGGTTCTCCTGGCCTCCAGCAGTCATTTGGACTTTGCAAAAACTGTTTGTTTTTATATAGCTCTGGAGTGAGTGTCCCAACTCCATTCTTTCGTCATTTTCAAATTCAGTAGAGACTGGTTCTGTCTCACAGTTGCTTAGTCTTAATAAAGTTTATGTCTTCCTGTGGCCTGTTAGCATTTCCGCCTGGAAAATAGTTCTTGTGGTTGAATTATGAGTATGTGTATTTAAATACAATCATGGGCCGCATCATGAATTTTCAGTCAATGACAGACCACGTGTGTGTTGGTGGTCCCATAAGATTAGTACCACATAGCCTGGGTGTGTGGCAGGCTATACCATCTAGGTTTGTGTCAGTACACTCTGTGATGTTCACACAACGACAAAATAGCCTAATGACACATTTCTCAGAATGTATCCTGTCGTTAAGTGATGTATGACTGTAAAAGCAAAAATCCCAAGAAAGGATCTTTAATAATAACCTTAAGCCCCCTAAAATATAACCAAAAAGTACAGAACACAAAATACCTTCACGTTCAGAAAGGGCACTCTTCTGGCAGCAGCTTGGGTCTGTAGTGTCTTCTTGCATGGCCGGCCAGAGAAGCGGATGTGAAAACCAGCAACAGGGCCGTGAGCCGTGAGCCTGGCAGCTGGAGAGCATCAGACGTCACGGCTCTCTTATGGGCACTGGGGTATAAAGCAACACCAGGGGAGGCTGGCTGTGGGCATTCCAGCCAAAATAGCATCCTTTCCTACAAATGCAGCGCTCATCCTTCCCCGAAAGCTGTTTGCACCTTCCTTGGAAGGGCCCCCCGAAAGGTGGGTGAATGAGCTCAGAACCCAGGCATGGAGGTGCAGGTGTGAAGTAAGGCCCAGGGGAAGGAGACATTTTTTCGAAGACAATTTTTTTTAATGTATGCATTTTTACAAGTGAAGGTGCCTTGTTTGTTTTTAAGCTTTTTTCTGACTAGAACGTTTCTTAGCATTTTAGCATTTCATAAATGCTTTCAGAGAAAGTGAGAGCCTCCCCAGTCCCCACCCCTTTACCATATTGTTAACAGATGGTATGGTACATATTCGTCTGGCTTTTTCCATGCAGATTTATGTTAACACTCATATAAATGTATTAGTATTGTCATTTTTAAATTTCACAGTGAGGCTGTACTACACCTGTTCTTTTGTGCTTTGCTTTTCCCTTACTTAGCAATGCCTTGGAGATCTTTCCATATGCATTCAGATGGTTCAGATCCACCTGCTTTCATGGCTACAGGCTCCTCCCTTGTGCGCATGCAGCATTTAGCTAGCCTTTCAATGGTGGCCGTTTAGGATGTCTCTTGGCTTTTGCTAGGTGGACATGGCTTTTTGCACCCTTGTGGAGGTGTGTCTGTGAATTTCTGTCTTAGAAGTGGAAATTGTTGGGGCAGTTACATTTTAATAGAGATTGCCAAATCCCCCCCCCCGAAGGTTGTACTCTTTATATTTATTTTATAAAAATAATATTTTAAGTGAGTTACCGTCAGGGCATCAGAAAAATGAAGTCTTTGTCTAAAATCTCAGGACTACATTTATGACTTTCTCTGTGCCCTGACACACCATTATACACACCTGGGTTTGCAAATTTGAGATTGAAAGGCCCGGCATCAGAGATTAGTTACCTTTCATCTATTCATGCTGTGTTTATTGTGTGCCTGCTGTATGTTAGACCTCCAGTTCTGTGGTGATAAACATGAGGAAAACTTTCTCTCTTGAGCTCCAGTGTGAATCTTTCTTTGTGGCCATGTTTTTACAACTCTCCAGCCATGGCTTGGGGCAGACAGGGAAAGAATATTGGTTGAAACCTTGGGGAGAAATCTGGCAGCATGGAATTGCAAAAATGAATAGGATGCAGGTTTGATGCAAAACAACAACCAGGAGGCTGTTGAGGTATTCTTTTGTTTTGTGTGGTCAGAGTTTTGGTCTTTATATCACACAGACTGTCCCATGAAGATGTCTGTGGTCACTTGGGTGGACATGGCATCGTAGGTTCATGTGGAGGGGCTCAGTGACTGGAGACGTTAAAGGTTTTCACAACCCTAGAATGGGACAGTTTGCTGTTGATCATTTTGTTAACTGCTTGTGATCCGTGGGACCGGTATCCCAGACTTGAGTTGTTCACAAACCACCTTTGCAACTTTTGTCTTATCCACGCACTACCTTTCTTATTAATTTTTTTTTACTTTAAATTGACTCGTTTATTTAACCTTCTTCTGTGTAATATTATGTGGGTTAAAAGTGCTAGTTACGTTTTTCCCCAATGCATGTTAAAATAAACACATAACTATTACAGTAAAAAACGTGCATCACCTCAAATCTGATGGAGTGTGTTATCTCCTTTGGGAAACACCGTGTTCTGTCATAATTGCTCTCCACCCTCTTCCCTGCCTGGGACTCGGGAGTGAGTACTGGTAGGTGTGGGGGCAGGGGTGGGAGGTGAGGTGTGTCTAACCCAGAGTTCTGGGTGTGCTTAAGAGAAAAAAGGAAGATTCTGCAGAGGAGGGATGCTGTGAGGAGCTGGGAGCAGTAAGTGGGAGAGGCTGACAGCACTGCTGAGCTACAGAGTCCAGGTCCAGGGGATTTTGAGAGGCAAGAGCAATGGGCCAAAGACTAGGGTACGGTGGGACCTGAGCAGACCCTGGATCAGTCTTGGGGCCATGCTGATTTCCCTGTTTCTGGTCTTGACCGGCTCATTACAGACACAGACCCAGGCTGGGGAACCGTAAGACAGGACAGAGGTGCGTGACTCAGAGGATGGAAGGAGGTCCAGTGAAGAAATGTAGGTGAAGTTGCTTCAGAAAGAATAAAACTCTGCACCTACTGGGGTTGTGTTTGTTGTTTTGTGATGCTAGAATTTACTTTTTTCTTTTGAGGTTTTATTATATGTAAAATGTATATACAGTGAAACACATAAATCTTACTTGTATAATTTTTTTGATCATCTCATACCTGTGTAACCCTAACCCTTACCACGATAGAGAAAATGTGATCAACCCAGAACAATTGTTTGCGTGTTGGAATCACCTGGGAGCTTCAAAAAACACTGGTGCTTAGGTCCCACCTGAAGATGCTGATCTCGGTGTGGTCACTGAGCTTTGGGCTTTGGGCTTGTGCTGTGGAACTTTTCAGGTCTCCCCAGGGGATTCGAATGTGCAGACAAGTTTGGGAACCCCTGCTCTAAAAAGTTTCCCTGTGCCTCTTCTCCACTCCCCAGCCCCCGCAGAGATAAATCACTTTTGTGGTTTTTTCTACCGTCGATTAGTTTTCCCTGTTCTAGGATTTCATTTAAGTGGAATCATATAGTACATACTCTTGTGTGTAAGGCTTCTTTCACTCAGCGTGGGATTCATCTGTGTTGTCACTGGATCAGTAGTTTGTTCCTTTCTAATGCCAGTACATTTTATGACTATTCCACGACTTGGTTATCCATTCTCCTATTGATAGACACTTGGCTTGTTTCCACTTTTGTGCCGTTATGAATAAAGTTGCCATGAATATTCCTGTACATGTCTTTTTGTAGACACGTGTTTTCATTACTCTTGGGTTAATTCCTAGGAATAGAATTGCTAGATCAGAGGGTGGGTATATGTTTAATTTTATAAGAAACTGCCAGAGTTTTTCCCAAAGTAGTTGTACCATTTTATACTCCTTCCAACAGTGTAGGAGAGTTCCTGTTGCTCCATATCCTTGGCAATATTTGGTGATCTAGTTTTTAGGATTTAAGATTCTGGTGAGTGTGAGGTAGTATTTCGTTGTGTTTTTAATTTGCATTTCCCTGATGACTAATGATGTTGAATACTTTTTTAATGTGTTTATTGGCTATCTGTGTCTTTTTTATGAAGCCTCTTTCAAATCTTTTGCCTATTTTTAATTTGGTTTAAAAAGTTTTTATTATTGAATTATAGGAGTTCTTTATGTAACCTGTTACCAGTCTTTTGTCAAATATATGTTTTATAAATATTCTGTCACAGCCTATGGCTTGCCTATTTGTTTTCTTAATGATGTCTTTTGATAAGCAAGAGTTTTTAATTTTGGCTAAGTCTAGTTGACCATTTTTTTTCTTTTATGTTACTGTTTTCTGTGTCCTGTTTAAGAAATCTTTGCCTACCACCAAGTCGTGCAGGCATTCTACTTTGTTTCCTTCTAAAAGCTTTATGGCTTTAGCTTTTATGTTTAGGTCTGTGATTCTTCTTGAATTAATGTTTGTGCATGGTGTGGGTTGGGAGTCAAAGTTGATTGCTTTCTGTATGGCTCTGCAGTTGTTCCAGTTCATCATTTGTTGAAAGTCTTTCCTTTCTCCATTGGATTGTTTTGTTGCCTCTGTTGAAAATCATATAACCATTTCAGTGGGGATCTATTTCTGGGCTCTGTTGTATTTTATTGATCTGTCTGTCTATTCTTACACCCCTACCACACTGTCTTTATTAAGTAGCTTTATAAAGTAAGTGTTGAAGTCGAGTAGTGAAAGTCCCCTAACTTTGTTGTTGTTTTTAAGATTGCTTTGAATATTCTAGGTCCTTTGCATTTCCATATAAATTTTAGAAGTAGCTTTTCAATTTCTACACACACACACATAAATCCTGGGATTATGATTGGAATTCCATTGAATCTATAGCTCAATATGGGGAGAATTGACACTTAAAATTATCGAGTTTTCCAGTTTATGAACTTGGCATATCTCTTCATTTATTTGGGTTTTCTTTGAGCAGTGTTTTGTAGTTTTTAATATGGAGGTGTTGTACATATTTCGTTGCTTTTATTCCTAAGTATCTTATGTTTTTTGATGCTATTGTAAATGACATTTTTTATTTGTTGTTAATATATTGACGTAATTAATTCATGTGTATTGATCTTGTTTCTTGAAACCCTGCTGAACTCTATTAGTCCTAGTGGTTGTTTTGTAGACATCTTAGGATTTTCTACGTAAGTAATCAACTGTGTTGCCTGTGAATAAAGATAGTTTTACTTCTTCCTTTCTAATTTTTACACCTTTCAGTTCTTTTTCTTGCCTTGTTGCATTGGTTAGAACTTCCAATAAAATGTTGGATAGAAGTTATGAGAGTGGACTTCCTTGCCTTGTTCTGATGTTGGGGGGAAAGCATTTACTGTTTCCCCATTAAATATGATGTTAGCTATGAATTTTTCATAGATGCCCTTTATTGTGTTGAGGAAGCTCCCTTCTATTCCTAGTTTGCTGAGCATTTTTATTATGCTTAGTTGTTGAGTTTTGTCAAGTGTTCTTTCTGCATCTTTTGAAATGATCATAGTTTTTTGTTTATTCTGTTAATATGGTGAATTACACTGACTTTTTGGAATATTAAACATAAAAAGCTATAAATTTCCCTTGAAGCATTGCTTTTTAACATGGTTTTAATGGGTTAGTGTAGATTTTTATTTTCCAGGAGTGGATTTCTTTTTCCCATGGATCAGCCAGTAGGTAGAATACAGCTTGTAGATGGTATGAATGAATAGTTATGCCCCAAAGGTGGGAATTTGAGATAGGGAAACAGCAGAGATGGCAGGGCCTTTGTTTCATCTCTGACATTCCAGTGGAATCTTTGGGAAGTGTAATTTGATTTGATTTGTTGCCCCTTAGTAATGCTTACATTATGGAGAAGGCTGTGTCACATTTCTCTTCACGTCTGCCCTAATTTGTGGTCTTGAATCATGATAGGCTATTTCCGCAAGGTGATGTCGTTGCTTCTCCTTGGGTAGAGGTATATGAGTGTTGGCAAATGGCAAAGGAAGAGGATGGACACAAGCCCTGGGACTAAGAGAACTGAGGGTCAGCCAGCATTGTCACCACCACTTCTTGTGTGTTAGGCGCTGACTACATGCCTTGCACATGTTGTCTCACTTAATTCTCTCAATAGCCCATGAGTCAGGTATAGCTGAGAAGGTGCAGGCCTGCAGGAGTTAAATTATCTATCAGAGGTGACTCAATGATACAAACGGGTCTGGAGCTCAGGTCTACTAGACTTCCAAGCTGCTGGACTTTCCCAGGCAGCATCTGCCTTTTTATATTGTGGAATATGACAATATCTGAGTTTTTGAGTGAATTTTGAGCTTTAAGGATAAAGTTGTAACAAAGTTCCAGGGATAATCCATTAGTTGATGTCACCTATCTTATTGATTTAATAATTGAGCCACTGTTATACTTGGCCTGTTGAATGCCAAGCTTGGTGCTCCATAAGATAGGAAAATTTAATTTTTAGAATATATCAGGAATCCTTAGCATGAAACATGGTTACCAAATGTACATGAAACCCTAGAATTATTTATTTGTGGGAATGTTGAGTTAGAGATATGGTTCTCTAAGCAGGCTGCAAAGTGGATCCGTGAGATGAGTCTTGTTTTCGTAGTGGCTTCCATATTATCAAGTCAGGTGATGTATACCCAAGGAACAAGTGCTTTGTCGACTGTGGTTAACTTTGGTGAGGGAGGAATGTAGAAGATTCTGGAGAGGGTAGTGAAATAGGAGCATTAAGAGAACAGACTGCACTGCACTGTACCGCCTGGATGTGAATCCTGGCTCCATCACTTGCTTGCTCTGTGATCTTGGCTGGTGCCTTAGCCACTTTGTACCTTAGTTTTCTCATCTGTAAAATAGGGATAATAACAGTATACCTACTTATAATGGTCATTGTGAAGATTAATGAATTAATTTGTAAAGTACTTAAAGCCTGGTGCAGTCAGCTCTCAGTAGATCTTAGCTATTATTATGCTTACTACTATTTAGATTAGTATAATTGTGATACATATTTCTTAATCTTTGGCAGGCCTTTCTTGCCTGTTACAGCTTGTTCAGCCTCATGGAGAATGACCCTAAGCTTGGCCCTATTCCCTTGCTTCTCCCTGTGTGAGGCAGGACTGGGCTCTCTCAGAGCTTTTTGTTTGTTGCAGTGCCTAACAGCACTGTGCTCGGTGGCCTCCCCGGAGTTGCTCTGGAGAATCAACGATCTGTTGTTAAAGAATGGATTGCTCTCTGCCACCCCACCCTTGGGAGCGTCAGTTAGGGCCCCTTGTGTGTTGGAAGCGGCTTGCACAGCACCCAGGGCAGCAGGGAGGTGAGTGGCTGCCCACCCCCCCCCAGGTGTCCCTGCCCTCCAAGTGCATTTTAAGTAGGCTGAGTAGTCCGTGTGTGAATAAGACCCTCCCAAGCCCAGGAGAAATCCTCCCAGCCAGTTTTGCCTGACCAGCTAACAGAGCAAAACTTGATTATAAAAGGTATGTTTATCTAGATGTCATGATGAGAAAGGAGCCCACAATCGTCCCGCTCCCCGTTAGGTACTTTGCTCTGTGATAGACTCCCCTAAAGGATTCTTTCAGTCTGAAGCTGGAGGTCGTCAGGCAGATTGGGTTCCTTACTTACTGATTCTGTAGGTGCTCAAGACATGTTAGTTGAAGGAATGAGTTAAAATTAATTAAAATGAGGGAGAGTGACCCTTCTTCCCTCCTTTATCCCTCTATTTAGTCATCTGTTGATTTGTTCATTGGTTTGTGCACGCGTCTGTTCACCCAGAGTTTATTGGGCCCTTCCTCTGGGCCAGGTAGGCCCTGTGCAGAGCCCAGGGACTCAGATGTGTCTGGCAAGAGCCCTGCCCTGGGGGAGCTCCAGTCTAGCAGGGAGACAGACACAGAGACACAGGAGCACCTTTTGCAGTGCCGCTGAGCAGCGCCATTAGTGGAGGAAGGGAAAGAGCGTGTGCAGGCAAGCAGAGGAGGAGCAGAGGCTGAACGCCTGTTGATGGGGGAGCGGAGTGAGGGGGAGTTCTCCAGGCCGTGGAGGGGGTACATTCCAGCAGCACAGTTAATGCCATCCCAGTGAAATCTGCCTAATAAAAGGGTCCCCAAATTCCGGCAGATGGTCTGCTGATCTCAGGCAATATTTGTCTGTAAGAAACCTTTGCTCTGTAAACATTTTATTAGACCATTAGGTTGCCTTTAACCTCTCCCACATTTACTAATGCCAAAGAAGCCTGAGCATACGCTTCCATTTTTATGAAACTCTTGCTTTTCCAGAGGCTTATTCTTTGACCTAATTTATTCTCAATCCTCATCCCACAGATCTGGCTTCATTTGCCTGACTGGGGTGATTGTCTGCAAGGGAGGGTTTTCCTGGAGTTGGGAGATGAGCTAGATAACTTCAGGAGGCCCTGCCTGCTGAGGAATTCTGTGGTGCATTAACAGTGAGATGCTTTTAAAAACTATTCTCCTTGTAAAAAAATTACTGACAGTGCAGCATTTCGGGAGTGGAGTGTCCCAAGTGTACCACCCTATTTGGAACATGTCTTTGTTCTCTTTTTTCAAGTCAACATAATGACTCTCTGAGTATTTTACAATGCAATGTAATGTTGATTTTCAGAGCCCTCCTAAAGATGTAGGGGGATAAATGCAGACCATAAATCACTTTGGTGTTTAGTTTTGCATCCCACGTTCTTCTAAGGAATATGGAACTGTGAAGGATGGAGCTGGATTGTGAGCATTCTGGAATACCTTTCTGGGAGGGGACTGCCTGGAGAACTGAGAGTGATCGGCCCTAGGCAGAGTCTTCTTTTTTTTTTGGCCCCTGGTAGGTCGTCTTTGTAAAGCTTGTGTGAACATTCTCCCAGGTCTCCAGGAGGAGGCACGCCTTCCTCATTATGGTTGGCTTGCTTGGAGTCATTTGACCACCCGTTAACCTCGAGAAATTATCCTCGTCTTTATCAGGCACGTTTTGGATCCAAGCATTAGAGGAAAGGGTGATGGCAAATGTTCCATCTCTGCTGTGGGAATTAACTTGGCTTGGAGCACACCAGTCACTTCTGTCTGCATATGCACAGAACACATATCTGTTTTGAAAACTACCTGAAAAAAAAGTGAGGGTATGACATATAAACACTTCTGTAAAATGGGGCTGTAGTTTCTCTTGTGAAGAGGAGAAAACCTTTTAAGGTGAGGGACAGAGGTAGATAAAGTTAGTTGCTCAGCATGTATTGTTTCTGATCCTCACAATGACCTGAGGCAGGTGGTCTTGTCTTTGTGTAACAGATGAGGAAACTGAGGCACAGGAAGTGCAGACCTGGAATTGGAATGCCACATGACTTCCTGCTGCACTTGTCACAGCTCGTCAGGAGACAGAATGGAATGAGATCCAGGGAAGATTTCCTGCCTGCTCAGAAGCCCACCTGCAGGAGGAAGCAGCTGGGGTTGGAAGGAAGAATGGTGGATGGGCACCCAACACCAGCTTGGCTCTCTACACTTAGACTACCCACATCAGAAAGGGCCCCTCAAGAGCTCTAGTTCAAGAAAATTGCATCTTTGAACATCAACATGAGAAAAGAGTATGTTTATTGCTATAATTTAGAGCTTCTTGCTTAATTTTAAAACATCAAACTTTGTTCAACTTGACTAAGAGCCTTATGAAACAGTATTTTAAAATGGCAGCCTTCCCTTCTTCCCTCCCTCTCTCTATCTCTCTCCTCCTTCCTGCCTTCCATTTTCCTCCCTCCATCTCCCTCTCCCCTTCCTTTCAATGTAGGAATCAATTGACATTTGACCTCAATTTCCCTTAAAAATGGGTGGGGCTTGGGGAAGGGTCTCTGGAACCAAGTCCCTGGAGTGTGTTGCCTTCGTCTTCTTGCCCCCTAGGAGGTTTATTCTAACGGGACTATGAGGAGGGGCAGCCCTGTTAGATTTTAACATCGCATGAGCACAGATTGCCAGGGGGGCTGAGACTCCTGGGTTGCTAAGGTGAGGGGTCCAGGACTTTAGGATCTGTAAAATTGGGTCAAAATATTTTGACATCCTTTGTGAATGCCACCCCCCACCCCAGCACACCCTTAAATGCACCCTCACTCTCTCACACACACACACACAGCCCGGCATGCCCACATGCAGGGTTAAGCAAAATAAGGGTAAAATTGACCCTTCTTTGACTGGACGTAAGAATACAGGGTGCTGGCTGACTAAGCTTTTCTTCTTTGTTGTTCAGAATTTACATTTGGCAGTTACTCAGCCAGAACTGATAGTGGGCAGAGAGCTTAGTAACATCCTAGATGAGAAGATCCCCGTTAACACCCCCCTGAGTATTTCTGAAAGAGGCTAAAGAGAGTTGGGATGTTCGTCTGGCTGTTGAGTGAACTGATGGTCTGACTCCAGGGCTTGTTGTTTCTGGCACCCTTAGACTTCAGTTCTGACAAAGGATGCCAGGCTGCTGGTAGCATCATCACCTGGCAAGTTTGCCTGCCTGCCTATTTCTTTCTCTGTTTTGGTAAATGATCGATCTTCTGTCCCCACACTTGGGAGATTTTCTGTCTCAGGAGCCTGAATTAGCACCATTGGAGAAATTCCAGGCAGGTGGATTGTGGCTCAACATAAGGAAGTCGTTTCAAAAAAGGCACCCCATGGCCGCCTGGGGCTGCCTGACCAGTTTCCCTGTCTCTTGGGTGTTCCAGCAAAGGCTAATCTCCACCTTGGGAGATGATGGTTGGGTTGATGGTTGGGTGGGTAGCCTTTTTGGTCTCTTGAGTACCGTAAGTCTGTTCTTGCAGATTTCACTCTAATAGAAACCGAAGTTACTTGATCTCTCTGAGCCTTGCTTTTTCCCTTCTTCTACCCCTCTTCCTTTCCTTCCCTCTGTCCATCTTCTCATGTGTATTGGATGCCCCTGTGAGTCAGACAAAGAATGACTAAGATGTTCCTGCTTTTAAGGGCTTACTGCCTAGAAGGAGAGAGAGTGGCAGCGAGACAAGTTGTACCTAGTGAGTGCTGTGAGGGAGTCACACCTCTCACCTGAAGTGTGTCAGATCTAGTGTCCTGCCCAAGGCAGTGTTTGGTCTGAACTACCCTTGAAAATCCCCTGGGAACGGGCCGTATTGAAGATGAATGTCTTGTTTCTCAGCTCAATGTGGAAGCAGGTTTTCCTCTGGCGTTGGAATGGATTGCTGTGTCTTTGGTTGAGCACAGATGAAGTAGTTGGCTGATGTTTAGGAGCCATGTTTTATGAAAAATACCTATCTTTTAAACATTAGAATCATAACTCACCTAGTAAGATGGTCACACTGTGAGAGACCTGTGAGAACTGAGACAACTCAGGTGGGTCACTTTGGCACATCAGCTTATTAAATGAGGTAGTGGGCAAAAGTACCTGTGCTATTTCACTTACTTTTCTCTCTCCCTTTCTTCCCTCACTGAATGCTTACAGTTGAATTCCTGTAAGTTAGACACATATATGACATGTCTTCACAAAATCTTATAGGAGCATAGATGAGAGAGAACAACTGATTCTGTGTGGGTAGGCAGGGAAGACTTCTCAAAGAAACTACAGTTGGGTAAGTTCTTGAAAGATGAGTCAGGAGTGGAATTGGAGCAGACGGGGAAGGGGAGAACATTCTAGGCCAGTATTTCCCAAAGCACACTTTGTAGGCCCTCGTTCCAAGGGGTAGTAATACGTTACAGGAAAAGAAGAGGATCAGTTAGTTTGAGAAGTGCTGGGCAAACGAAACTCAACGGTGTCCTCTTCCCTCGCAAGACTTCTCAGAGCCTTTACTGTTTCATGCGCTTTGTATTATGAATCATAAAGAGCAGGACATGGTATTTGGTGTTCAAACTCAAACTTATCTTGGAGGCCTGGTTTAGGCAGGGTAGATAGCACATGCGGAGTTGTGAAGGTTTGAAAGACCATGGCTAATTTAGGAAATTGTGGGTGTGCATGTCTGAGTAGAAGGAGTGTGGGAGGGAAAGCAGTGAAGAGATTTGGAGGAGCTGGAGAGAAAGGGCCAGTGTCTGGGAGAACTCCTTTGGGTGCTGGGTTAGGCTGGGAGGCCAGTCTTTCTCAAACTACAGCCATTTTAGAACCACTTTCACAATCTCTGTTATGGGCTTGATGCCACATATGTTCTGATTTAATATTTTTCGTTGAATCAGTTCAACCTAAAACTTTTGAATAATCATATGGAAATATTTTATCACTAAGGCAAAGTAAATCAGTATCCCTTCCCATAAATAGAATAAACATACACGTGGGTATGTGCATGCATCCACACACACATACACATACACTCACACACTGAAAACCAAGCAGGTGTCAAATTCTAGTCTGCCACAGGCTGTAAACTTGAGCCATGATTTGCGTTTGTTAAAAAGGGAAATTAGGGCATTTTAGAGAGGTATTAAGTAGATTATGCTCCCAATTGAGACCTGCTCATTATTCAATCAGAGAGATTGGTAGAGAACCAAAAGTTAATAGTTTCCTTATACTGTAATGCCACATCATTGTGTCACCCAAAGTATCTGTCACTTTGGGAAACACTGCTATAGGTGGTGCGGAACTGCGAAAGTTTGTAAATAGAGCCCCATCCGTGCAGTTCTGTGAACAGTGGGTGGAATGGGTAGGACTGTAGGCAGGAAGGCTATGGTTTAAGTAAAAAGGAAGCCCAGGAGAGAAATGCAGAGGTCTGGGCGTTGGCCGTAGCAGGGGAGGAGGGACTTTCATTATTTGGCAGAGAGAATGGACGGGACTTGGGGACAAACCATGGAGAAAGGGATCCCGGAGATGACTTGGCTTGGTCTCCTGGGTGCCGTAGTGGCCCAGACTGAGGTTGGCAGTTAGTGGAGAGAAGGTTAGGCAATCGAGGAGGCATGTTGACTTTGAGACTTCTGCAGAAAGTCTACTTGGAGATGTCCAGTGAAATACATGTATATTTGTGTGTACTATTCGAGATCTCTGGTGGTGGAAAGAAAACAGATTCTAGAGCTAGATAAATCTGGGTTTGACTCCTGGCTCCACCCCTCACCCCTCTTTGGATGGTGAAACTTGCAAACCCCAACCGTGAGGATTACCGGGAGAGTTCTTGGTGCGAGAGTGCTGGATAACGTGTGGCACAGAGCAGATGCCCAGAAGTCAGTAATGATCACTGAAGGTTCGTTCTAGCTTCACAATCACGTCTCTGCATTTTTGGAGAAAGCTAGCTTCAAAACAAGCAGATTGCTGCATGTCGACATCTCCCAGGGTGAAAGAAGCACTGATTTCATGTGTGTGATGACACTGGGCATTCTTGTGTTTGGTGGGCATTTTGGTGTGGGAGCTTATCGCCGACCTTTGTCTTTTTGGGAGAAGCTTGTTCTTGCTGTTGGCATTCAGAGGCTCAGGAACCAGGCCAGCTGGGCATCACCGGCATTCTTTCCTGCCCATTTTGGTTTGCTTTGATTGATTGAGGAAGATTAGCCCTGAGCTAACTGCTGCCAATCCTCTTTTTGCTGAGGAAGACTGGCCCTGAGCTAACATCTGTGCCCATCTTCCTCTACTTGATATGTAGGACACCTGCCACAACATGGTTTGCCAAGCAGTGCCATGTCCGCACCCGGGATCTGAACCGGCGAGCCCCAGGCCGCCGAAGCGGAACGTGCGCACTTAACTGCTGTGCCACTGGGCCGGCCCCTTGGTTTGCTTTTATATTAACAAAAATGAAAGGGCCCTGGGGCTGGCCGTGTGGCCGAGTGGTTAAGTTTGCGTGCTCCACTGCAGGCGGCCCAGTGTTTGGTTGGTTCGAATCCTGGGCGCAGACATGGCACTGCTCATCAAACCACGCTGAGGCGGCGTCCCACATGCCACAACTAGAAAGACTCCCAATGAAGAATATACAACTATGTACCGGGGGGCTTTGGGGAGAAAAAGGAAAAAATAAAATCTTTAAAAAAAAATAAATAAAAGGGCCCTGCCAGTCTGCTTGACCGGCTTTGCCAACTGACCAGTGACTTAGAAAGGGGTAGTGGAGAAGCCGGAGCTTTACAGACAGCCTCTGTCACTTACTGGCTGTGTGAGCCTGGGCAGTGGCACTGCCTTAAGTCTCTGTGTTTCTATTGCAAAACAGGATTAATAATACCCACGTTGCAGAATGGTTAGGGGGTTAGAGATGGCATATGTAGACAGCTGGTTTAGCCCCGTGTGTAGGTGTATGGTATATACTTAAAATGTGGGTATTGTTCTTAGTTGTCATCTGTGAAGCTCCTCGGGGTGGACGACTTCTCACCTCTACAGAGGGATGTGGGAAGCCTGTTTCTAGTGTGAGAGCCTTTGTTCGGAGAGAGCACCATCGCTTGACAATACAGCGTGTGAAAGCTAGATTGACCAAAAAGAGAGATACGTAGACTTCTTCCCACTCGGAGACTGTTGGTGTGGAGTGGGACTTTGGAATGTCTCTGGTTTTCTTTGAGGCTGTGGAAGGGTTGAGAGGTCAGGGGGCTGCCCCAGCTTGTATCTGAACAGGGCCTGGCCCTTACTTCATCACAGGGGTTCCTGCCACTGTCCTTCAGTGCCGGAGTCAACTTTCTGTGTTGCTCCTTCTGCTTCTCCACTTGCCGGGTCAGAGCCCAGCTCCTGTGCCTGCCGCGAGCCTTCTGAGCCTTCGGGCCCCCTGTGTTACAGAAGAACCCTGTGGAGCTCTTGTTGTACTTAAAGCACTGCCCTTGAGCTTCACCTCTCCCTGACATTGAGTGCATAAAGTGATGAAGTGAGGGCACCTGGGAGAAGGATTTGAGGCTGGTTGAGAATCACATCCCAAAAACAATGGTTGGTGGTTAAAAGCTCTCTGGTGACATGGGGCAGATCTGGTTTAGAGACATAGGAGTTTTGCTTTGGCCTTCTGCTGTTTGGTGTTTTAGAAAGCCTTGGAAGAATAGAAGCATATAAGAGGTATAGTTTCTGCTCTACGCAAGACAGCAGAATCAGGATTCAGATGATCTTTGTGGGCTTGGACGTTGAGCCAAAGCCCACATGAAGAGTGGAACGGAATCAGTGGAAGGAGTGTTGGGGGTTCTAGCTGGCTGTCGGCTTCCCTGAGTGGTAGTGGATTAGCGCCGCCATGTTGGCCAGCTCCTGCTAGGGCTGCTTTCCTGGGAGCACGGCGTCCACCTGCTGGGGAGCAACGTTCAGCCAGCACACATCGGGAGCACTGGTTTCCATCCTTGAGTTCGTGTTTTAAGAGGAACTGTGACAAACTGTCATTCACCCCAAGGAGAGGTTTGGCTGCCACACCACACCTTCTGCGTTACCCAGTGGATTGCCCTGAGGGAAGGCCTTGGCTAGGCAGGGTGACTGGGAGACCAGGGAGACTGGAATCGGAGACCCAAGTTGTGATAGCTGCTCTGTTAGTTGTTGTCTGTGTGTTCTGGGCACAGCTCTTCATCCTCCTGGTTCTTAGGCACATCCTCTATCACATGGGGTGGGTGATACTCCTGGGGAAGGGTCTGGAGATCTTTAGCCAGGACAAGAGGAAAGTGGCGTGTCCTTGGCATGTCGGCAGTGTCGTGGAAAGTTCTTTGCAGTCTAGCTGATTTGGAGGGTTTAGACAGGCATCGTAATCTCTGTAAGCCTTAGTTTTCTCATCTATACATGGGGAACGTGACATTCAGGACTTGGCAGAAGTCACAGGCAGGGAGGTCTTGACTTCTCCTGAGGAGCCATCGGTGGAGCTGCTGCATACACTGTCAGGAGCCTTTGGGGTGCTGAGCCGGTGGAGGGGTGGACTGAGGCTGGGTGGGGACCAGGCTGGAGAGGTGGCTTCTCACATGTGGCACATAGGATATTTAAGGGAATATCTTCGGACAGACGCTTTTAGTCTTAAAGCTACACCCTTATTTTAGTGTGTATTAGAAAAAAACCCCAAGTAACTAGTACATCAAACCTGTTATTTTTATCCAAGTTTTTGCTTTCTTTGGGCTTTACTTTTTCAGTATAAAAAAGTATGTCAATTTAAAGAAAAATGTTAGGTAAATAAACCAGGCAAGGCTCTTCAAGAATGTTAAAATCATGAAAGACACCTCTGCCACCTCCCACCAAAACAAAAAAAAGGGCAGATGACACTTCTGGATTAAAGGAAACTAAAGAGATCAGATCTGGAAAAAATAAAGAACAGTTCTGAAAGACGTTATGGGGACAGTTAGGGGAAATGGGAGTATAGGTGGTAGATTAGGTAATAGTATAGTACCAGTGTTAAATTTCTTGGGTAGGAGAATATCACTTCTTAGAAGATAGATGTTAAGGGTTTAAGTGTCATTGTGTCTGTGGCCTACTTTAAAATGGTTATGGAAACATTTATATATATTTTATGAATTATAGATATTATGTATTATATATAATTATGTATGTATTAGATATATCTATATCACATACGTGTATATACATGTATGCTGTGGAGTGAGAGAGAATGCAAATGTAGCAACCTATTAACAGTTAGTGGCCCAACTAAGTGAGGGGTATACTGTGTTCATTATTCTGTTCTTTCAGCTTTCCTATAGGTTTGGAATTCTTCAAAATTTAAAGTTGGGAAATGAGAGAACTAAAAGCAGTGATAAGCATGTCCCCCATGAGGAAACCCTCCGTGGTTTGGCATTACACTCTGAGTCAAGCTGAGCCCATTGTTGTGGCGTGTGGCACCTGCATTGTTGCCCTCTCCTCTCTCATTCACCTGCATGGGCTGTGGTTTTTCAAATCTCAGGGCCTTTGCACTTGCTGTTCCCCCAGCTCAAACCACCCTGCATCTGTTTTGTCATTTCAGTCTCTGCTCTAAGGAAACCATCTAGGGAGGGGTCCCCAAACCTGTTTTCTAATGGTGCCTGTCCCCAAGTCACCATCAAAACATCAAAATTTGGGGTCAGCCCCATGGCCGAGTGGTTAAGTTTGAGCGCTCTGCTTCGGCGGCCCAGGGTTTCGCCGGTTCAGTTCCTGGGTGCGGACCTGGCATCACTCATCAGGCCATGCTGAGGCGGCGTCCCACATAGCACAACCAGAGGCACTCACAACTAGAATATACAACTATGTACTGGGGCTCTGGGGAGAAGAAGGGGAAAAAAAGAAAAAAGAAAGATTGGCAATAGTTGTTAGCTCAGGTGCCAATCTTTAAAAAAAAAAATCAAAATTTAGTTTCTTCACTGTATTTGTCACCATCTGAAATGACCTTTGTAATTAATTATGTGGTATTATTTATCTGTCCTCTCACTAGAGTATAATCTCCATGAATACAGAATCCTTAAAAGAAGAAAATGAGACCAGGAAGTATGTGGTGGATGTAGCAAAATTTGTGATGATGGCCCAGGAATGACTAACATTTGAGAACCACTGCACTGTGGGACTTACCTTCAAGTCCTTTTGGAGTCTTTGCTGACTTTTCATTTCTGGAACACATCTTTAATATTAAATTATGATTTGATAAGAAAAAAATTTTCACCTAAGAAAAATCATTCAGTGATAGATCACTAATATAATGTAAGTTGGTTGGAAAATATGAGATTAAAAAAATTCAGTTTTCTCAGTTACGTAAAATGAGATGCCTCAATTAAAAATTTTATCTCAATCAGTGAGGCAGAATTCATTTGGTAACTGCAGCCATCAGTTAAGATACTTACTCAATAGAAAATGACCTACTACAGACCCAGAGGCCATCACTTGACACCACGATATTAATGATGTAAGGTAGAATTATAGAATTACCTGAGGTCTCTTTATTTCCAGGAGGGAAACTAGAAATTTTTGTGCTCTGTGTCAGCTGAAAGCTATAATTAAGGCGCTTTTGAAGAAGGTGGTGGGCTCAATTAATGGGCGTGTTACTCTTAGTGTCAGCTGTGAGGGAATGCTTTGGCAGTTGGTGGAGGCGGCCAGCAGCAGCCTTGGCTGAATAGAGGAAATCTTGGTTGAAGACCGGTATGGGGGAGTTCAAGTGGTTGGTGAAGAATTTAATTGGAAAATGCGGTGTTTCGTTACTGAGGCCATAATAATGTTGGTGAGATTCTGTGCCAACATCCAGCTCTGCAATGTAGCCTCTTTGCCACCTTACCTTCCTGCCATTTGAATAGTACCTAGACTATCCATTTGGACTCTCAATTGTATTATGCTTGTAACATCTCTAATTGTTTCATGGAGTTATGTCTGGTTTCAAGATGATTGCAAGCCCTTGGATGTTAGGGGTGAGGCACACTCTCCTTTTGTGTCTCTGCTCACATTTACGATGGGATTGAACACACAGAAGGAGCGGGGCCTTCCCTGGGGGATAGAACATGGGTTTTGGATTCAGGAGACCTATATCTGGATCCTAGCTCTACTACCTAACACCTGTGTGACTTTGGATAAAATGATGATGATTGTGACATCGATGGCAGAAGTTAACTAATTGGTTGGGGCTTGTCTGTGAAATAAGGGTAACCATAATACACACTGTACAGTGTTGGTGGACCAAGTGAGATTACATCTGTGAATAGTTTAGTAGCATGGAAAATGCTACGAAGGTATTAAAATCATGATACTCAAGTTGAATTGTTAAGTCACGGGCTAACACATTGTATTAGTCTATAATCTTCGGTTGTAAAGTATAGAAATTCAACTCAAACTACTTCTGAAAACCAGCAATGTTGTGAGGACCTGGTTTAAGTGCAGCTGGATCCAGGACCTCAAATGATGGGATCAGGATGCTACCTCTGTCTCCCAGGTTTGCTTCCCTCACGTTGGCTTATTTCTCAGGCCAGCGGGCTCCCATGAGATTGCAGAGCTGCCCAGGACTCTTCAATTTGATTTTCGTTCTGCCAAGACAGCTCCCCTAATAGAAAGAGAGAGCTCTTTCCCAGGAGTTCCAGCCGAAGACGCAGGAGAGACTGAGTGGCTGGATCTGGGTCCCTTGCCTTTGTCTGGAGCGGGGACTGGAGTTCCTACTACGTAAACAGTAGGGACTGAGACTTGGAAAGAGGTGATCCCAAAGGAAAAGAGAGGCTTTGTGAGCAGTCAGTCGAAGGGGTGCTGCGTCTCCATCACAGCAGGGGATGCACAGTTTCTGCATGGGTTTCTAGATCTGTCAAAGCAGTACCTTTTCTCATGCATCACACAGCCTAGCAGATCTACCAATCTTCATTACAAACCAAGCATTCTGCTCTTTTTCTTACTCTGGAAATTGTTGATAAAAACTTTCCTGTTTAGCTGAAACATTGCAAAAGTTATACAGGAAAAATAAACAAGTCTGAGACTCTGGCCTGTTGTGGAATGAAGAAACATCAAAGCTTGGCCAGTCACCAAGCTCAGCTTCCACTGGGGTGGCTTCATGTCCTCTAACAGGTCTGCAGATCTGGGGTTTTAGTTTAGGCTCGATTGGTTACCAGAAGCAGAAACTAGCTCATAATGGCTCTATTAAAGGGGTTGGTTTGGGAAAAGCAGAGCTGTGTTTGGATTTGGCATGCTGAGCCCAAGTCAGAGCAGGTGGTTGTACCAGGCAGCCACAGCAACGTGCCTGTTTGGCCTTCCACTTGACCCAGCCAGGGTACCTGCCCACCCATCCACACCTCCACCCCTCTACTGGCCCACTCAGGCCTGCACAAGGCCTTGACAGCTCCCTGTACGTGGGATCGACCTCACACCCTTCACCTCAACGCCCAGCCCACTGGCCCCGTTTCTCAGTGAATCACTCACAAGATCCTTGGCGGAACCTTGTCAGATCAGCTTGCAGAAGTCACAAGTCAGTGGCCAGTTTCTGGCTAGGCCACTCTTGGGACAGGGCACAATGCGGTCCCATTAGCTGTGACTGATTTAGGACAATGAGGACTTAGGTAGGTTGGAATCCTTTGGCAAAAAAGGCAGGTGGGGGCAATCTTGACCTCATTGGCTTTGGCAGAGGTCCTGAAGACTATTTTCAGATACTTGACATATAGGTGGATACCTCTTGCCTCTGGATGGCGTCTTATCATATACAGAGCCCAAGTATTTTTACTGTAATATTTTTGTAGGTAATAATTTTTATTATAAAGTATTTGTATTTATTGTGAAGTAAATTTTCTTATCCCAGTTTTAGAAAACAGCATAGGAAGAAGAAAATAAAAATTACCCACAACCCTACCTTTATAGATGTTAATAATGATAGCAGCTAATGCTTTTATAGCTTTTGCTTTGTGCCAGCCACCATTCTAAGGGCTTTTTATATGTGCTCACTGAATTCTTACAGCAACAATGTGAGGTAGGATACAGATATTATTAGCCCCATCCCAAGTTCTGGAACAGAAGTCGGGTTTGTGGTGGGTTGTGTGTGTGAGACAAGGACACCTAGCCTGCAGGGGTGCTGACTTAAAGCCCTGGTTTGTGTCACCCAAGGGTTGACTGAATGCTAACCAGGTTCTTGTGTGGGTATCGTCCCAGGTGGAGTAGAAGGATTGGGGTAGAAGTGGTGTCCAGTCCACCCATCACAGAGCACCATGGCACAACCAAAGACAGGGTCTTGTCTGCCTCACCCCGCCAGGTGCTTAAGGATCACTCAGTGAGACCATTATACATACACCTTGGTCCTCTAGTTTGGCTTTTAGGCCCCTGTGCCTAGACCCTCTGGGCCTGCTCAGTTGCCCCAGGGACCTGCCTGGGTGTGTTTGAATTAAATGAATACCCGGGAGTCTGGGAGCAAGTGATACAGCACCAGCGCCCCTTTCCCAGCCTCTCACGTATGTAACTTGTCACCTCAGCTGTGGTCTTCTTTTCCACTCTTGCTGTGATTATTGTCCTGGAGATGGGCCTCAGGGGAAACCTCAGCATCTTAGGGAGAGGGGTGGTGTGAGAGATGAGTCAAATATTAATTATCATCCCATTTATTGAGCACCTTCTATATTTCAGGCTCTGTGCTTGGCACTATGAAAACATTTCCACTTTGCTCCACAGCTCTCTGAAGTTTTATAGATGAGGAAACTGGGGCCACGGGGCTGGTGATGAAGAGGGTTTCTCAAGGCCACACAGCAGGCCAGTGGAGAGCTGGTGTTGGAATCCAGATCCAAGTAAAGGAACAGAGACCAAGAGTCAAGGCCACAGTGTACATAGGTTTCTTTTGATCCAAGTCCCTTTTTAAGAGGCTTTTTGCAAATAGCAGTGCAAGCACAGAGAGATGCTCTCCAAGGGGTTGTACTTTGCGTGATTCAAGGAACTGAAATGCAAGAGGCGAAAATGAAAAAGAAAGACAAACCACAACCAGCTTCACGTATAGAGCTCTTCAGTTGTCTGGCCCTGACACAGACATAGATTATAAGAACCGCTCCGGAAACAGCTGGGAACAGGACACCGTACTTTCAGCCGTTCTTTTTTCATTGTTGCCAGAAAAATAATCAGCTCTATATCTTAAGTGCTTGATAAAGTGGCCCAGACAACAGCTGTAACTTAAAACAATTTTTTAACAAACAGATGCTGCAGGCTGTCTGGGCCAAGTGCAGTGTCCACGACTCGGTGGGCTCCTCGGGCTGCTCTGCTGTCTTAATAATTTTTTGTGTGTGAGGATTTTTTTTTGTTCGCTTGAGGAAGACTGTTGCTGAGCTAACATCTGTGCCAACCTTCCTCTATTTTATGTGGAACACTGCCACAGCCTGACTTGATGAGCCATGCTAGGTCCACACCTGGGATCTGAACCTGCGAACCCCAGGCCGCTGAAGTGGAATGCGCGAACTTAACCCCTTGGCCACTGGGCCAGCCCCTGCTCTGCTGTCTTGAATTGTGTTTAATTCTTAGTTCAGCTGTGTTCATTCAGTCGTTCTTTTGGTGTGTTTCCAGAGGCTTGGGTTTGGGCTTTGGAAGAGTGACTCGAGGCTGCGTGTTCGTTTTTTCACATTTGCTGGAAGTGTTGGACGCACCAGGCGCTGTGCTGGGACGGTGATAGGACAGGATCGGGGCCCAGCCTCCCAGAGCCTGTGGTCTAGTAGAGAGGTAAGAACAGAGCCTCTTCCCTCTCCAAAGGCAAGCATTTCCACATCTTTCAATTGATTATTTTTGTATAATCTTTAAAACATGTTTATTCTGCTGCTTTTTGTTTTTCTTGGTTGTAGACTTCCTCCTAAGGGAGACAAGAGTTCCTTCCCTTCCCATCTGCTCTTTTCAGTTTTAGACAGGTATTCCTTCATATCTTCAAAATAGTTAGGGAGCACTGTTCTCTAGGTGTACTGTGCAGCTGAGTAAACCCAGTGCTCGCTGTTGGGAAGCTCACAGCCCAGTGGGGAGATGGACCTGAGAACAGGCAGTGAGAGGAGGCAGGTAAGGCCTGGTCGAGGAGATCTGTGGCAGGAGCAGGGGCTGAATCCCCCTGGTCAGCTTTGCCACCCTCTGCGTCCATGCTGGTTCACTTGGGCTGTGAGCTTTGGAGCAGAGCAACACCATGCTCCCGAATGCTGTCCTGGCCCAGCCACCATCCTCTCCCACTGGCATACAGCAGCGGTTCCCAAGTGGCCTCCCTGTTGCTACTCTTGTCTTTAATAATCCATTGTCTCCATGGAGACCACAGTGAACTTTAAAAAATATATCACTCCCCCACTTAAAAAACTGCCGTTGGCCTTCTGTTACAAGTCCAATAAGATCCAGGCTCCTATTTTAGCCTTCAAAGATCCATGTGACTTGGCCCCATCCCCTTGGTCACCCTCCCCTTGGCTTGTTGTGTCCAGCTGCTCAGACTTGCTCTCTCACTAGGGCCTTCTCACCTGCTGTTTCCTCTGCTGAGAACACTCTGCCCTGTTACCTTCGAAGGGACCCTTCCTGACTACTGATTTTCGAATATCACCCCACTGCACCCTGCCACTCTGTACCTGTCTTTTTTATAGTCCTGTGTTATTTTCTGCTTAGCCTTTCTCTCTATATAAAAGTAAGTGTGACTTGCACTCTTAGAGTGTAAAGTCCTTGAGGACAGGGACCTTGTTGCTTTGTTACACTGCTGCATCCCTTAGAGTAGTGCATGGCCTGGAGTGGACACCAACAAAGAGGTCCTGGTTACAGGGATCTTGAAGGAGTCTCTCCTCTGTATCCCTGCAGCCCAGCACTGCCCTGCGGGATGAGGTCATTGTGAAAACATTGTCCTGGTTATAGTTGTGTCCTAGGAATACAGTATTGTTGCTAAATAGCACTTGTGAGCAAAAGAATGACTAATAATAGTAATAATAATAACAGTCAATCCTTACATAACACTAGCTGTGTGCCAGGCACTGTTCTGTGCTCTGTATTATGGTAACTTGTATTTCTCACTACCACCCTATGGGATAGGTACTGTTATCGTCTCCATCTTGCAGATGAGGAACCCGAGGACAGAGGGAATAACAAAGTCCTTAGCTTTATAAGCAGTGGAGTTGAGATTTGAACCCAGAGATTCTGGCTCCAGAGTCTGTGCTCTCATCCAAAGGTGCCTGAGTTCCTTTCAGGGAATATCTTTGGAGTTGAATGAATTGGGTACATGACATCTCAGAGGTGGAACTGGGAACAGTGGCAATTACTCCCACATTCTGAGCACTCTGTTACGGGGTTTCTGTGGCTGTTGCAGTGTGGCCAGTGATGTCATTGGTGCGAAAGTGCCCACAGACATAGAGGACATAAATGTCTTCAATGTCAGATGATAGGGGCCTTTTCAGAGACCATTACAAGAAGCAGGAGACAACAAAACCTGTTCTCAGAAGTGCAAATGGCCAGGTTCTCCAAAGTTTCTGTGGGGATATATGGCTTTGGCCGTTACTAGCCACACAGTCTGAGGATTCCTCCAAGTACAAGAAGCTTCTTTTGCCCTTCTCATAAGGATTTTTATGCCCTCCTGGTCCCTGCTTCTCACTCACTGTTCTGAAGCTCCGACTCTGTGCCTGCCTGAAGTAACTGGTACAAAACAGTCCCAGCCTGTCCTTGAATGTGTCCTGTGAGACCAGGCTAAGCAAAGAGCACTTCCCAGGAACATCCTGCAGCAGACCAGGCTTCCATCGGTATTTCCTTTGCAGCACTTTATGTACGTTATTGTCAGTTCTCACCATGTCCCTGTTGGTGGGTGATGGTACACGTGAGCATGCCCAGATTGCAAAGCTGGTAGAACCAGGGTTCAGCCCAGGTCTTTCTGACTTGGAGACTACAGTACAGCTCTGGCTGCAGTACTCTGTTCACTGAACTGACTTCTAGTGACTCTAGGAAATTTAGTTTCCATCAGTGTTTTCAAGGGGTTAGAATGGCATGTCAAGCATCTCTCACTTGCCACACCTGACCCTTTATAGTTTACCACATTCTTTCAGATTTCTGGCTAATGTGGTGGCCGTGCAGCCATGGGAGGCCTTGTGTCCCAAACACATTGGCATACTGGATAAAGTGAAGAAACACTAAGAGAAGGAGAAATATGCAGCTAGGTTTGGAAGCCAGAAAGGAACATCTTCAAGGGCTGGGCATGAAAAGGAAGTCAGGTTCACAGCAGCAAAGAGGACTGGAAGCCAGCTGGTTCACAGTAGTATCCAGACTGGGGATGTGAAGGGTTACCTCATAAATTAAGAAGGGGAACTAGGAAATTTCTCCTCCAACAGGTCAAGATTAAATTGCTCACTTTGGGAGGTGGGCTCCGAAAGAGTTCCTTTCCCCCAGGAGAGGACAGAATTCCTGAGACTGCATGCTCCTGGACGCGGGACTCATATCCGCATGGTTGGTACTTATGGAAACCCTGAGCCAAGATCAATGTAAACACTGGTGAACGCTATTTGGCCATGGTTGCTGTAGCCCCTGGTCACCCCACAGGTGCACTCTTCAGTCACACACGTGTAGGACCTCCCACAGAAAACAACCCTTGCTGAGGATGAATTTACAGACAAAATCACAAGAAAATTACCGTCATGAAAAAGACATTCTGTAGACACAAGTGTGAAAATTCACATCCTAGGAACTAAAAACCGTAAAACAAATCTGAAAGGGGCTTTAAAATAAGAATGTTTGAAATGTAAATGAAGGAATAGAATCCATAGTGAGATTAGGACATTATGAAAAAGAGTAGATAGATTTGAAAAAGAACCAAAAAGAAATTTTGAATATTGAAATGCAGTCATTTCCATGTACTTTCAGGTTAATTAGCTTATTAATGCTTCGTGGGAGTTAGTGTATATAGTTTTCTTCTTCATGTGTTATTTTTTTAAAGCCTTTTTTCCCCTGAATATATAAATAATTTATGCATATTGAAAATCTGGATAATCGAGGAAGGTATAAGGAAGAAACAAGAATCTAGTTACTCAGGATAACTGCTGTTAATATTTTGACATACTCTTTTTTTCTATAGGGATCTTACTGAATATAGAAATTTAGACCCTGATTTAGAAAGTTTTTTGAACCATGAGCCTTGTTCTATATCATTAAATATTCTTTGAAAACAAATTTAACGGCTCCATGGTGTTCCATTGTCTTGCTCTGCTGTACTTTGTTTATCCACCCTCTTGATGAATATATGCATTGTGTATAATAGTTCCTACTGTAGTAACACTATGATGAGCATTTGTTTGCATTTCAGATTCTTTAGGGCAGATTACCAGGAATGAGATGGCTTCATCAATAGGTGCAGACTTATATTTTGCAGTGGGGGTTGTGGGGGAATGGAGGGCAGTGATGTGTGAACATATTTTAGCCTTATTGTTGTGTAATAAAGAATTTGGTCTTTGTCCTGGGTTGCTGGGATTGAGAATCTAAAACTCTTGGAATTTCCCCAGTGATAGGAGTGTCTGTTGTTCCTGGTGGGCGCTTGGACCACACCTGTGTTCATGCTAAAGGGAACGCTCAGGATGGGCTAGTCATGCCTGAAAGACCAGCCATGTGATTGGAGGATTGGAGCTTTGGGCCATAGACACCAGCCTGAACTCTTGACCTCTGGGGATGGGGGCAGTGGCTGGAGATTGAGTTCAATCTCTTGGCCAATGATTCAGTCAATCATGCCTATGTAATGAAACCACAATAAAAACTCTGGACACTGAGGCTCAGTGGAGCTTCCTGGTTGGTGAATAGATTGATATGCCGAGAGGGTGATGTGTCCTGATTCTGTGGGGTGAGGGCAGGCATTTAGTACTCTCCCATATCTTGCCTATGGCCCTGTGGCTGGTCCTGATTTACATCCTTTATAATAAAACTGTAATTGTAAGTGTAGTGCTTTTGTGAGTTCTGTGAATTGCTTTAGTGAAATATCTAACCTGATAGGTGTTGTGAGAACCCCCTAGATTTGCAGCCAGTTGACCAGAAGTGTGGGCTGGGGACCCCCAAACTTGTGGCTACTGTCTGAAGTGAGGGCAATCTTGTTGGAGACCTTGCCTTTAGTTTGTGAAGTCTGACACTAACTCACCATTTATGATAGATATTACCGGTTACTTTCTAAAGTTTATGTAGAAAATTACAACCATTTTTGTTGGCTGACTAAGAGAATGAAAAGTTGACCTCTCTGTGTCTCCATATCCTCATTTATAAAATGGAAAATTTAATAAAAACAAAAGAGAGTGATTGTGTGATAATCTTTGTACCATGTTTAGACTAATGCCTGGCCTGTTGAAAGCAATCATGAAGTGCCAGTGCATGAATGCCTGTGTGGGTGAGTGTGTGTGTGCATGTGCATTGTGGGGAAGTCAGAAAATGCAGCTGAGAAAAAAGGAGAGAGAAGAAATTTCAAATGCTACCACCCAATCACAAACATCAAAATGGGATTATATTTTGTGTTTTGAAAACCTCATTCTTTTAATAGGTTAGTGTATCCCTTCTACATTTATTATTATACATTTGGTCTTTTGTCATCAAGTTCTATTTTTTAAAAACGTTTTCTATGTTCATCGCAGCATTATTCACAATAGCCAAGTCATGGAACCAACCTAAGTGCCCAGCAACTGATGATTGGATAAAGAAGATATGGTATATATATATATATATATATATATACACACACACACACACACACACACACACAGTGGAATACTACTCAGCCATAAAAAAGGACAAAGTCGTCCCATTCACAACAACATGGATAGACCTTGAGGGTATTATGTTGAGTGAAATAAGCCAGACAGAGAAAGACGAACTCTGTACGACTCCACTCATAAGTGGTAGTTAACATATAGACAAAGAGAACTGATCGGTGGTTACCAGGGGAAAGGGGGCTCGGGGGAGGGCACAAAGGGTGAACCAGTATACCTGCAACATGACTAATAATAATGTACAACTGCAATTTCACAAGGTTGTTAACTATCATAATCTTCATAATTAAAAAAAATGTTTTCTATGCTTGCTTGCTCTAGTCTTTATTTTTGTTATTTTCTGTGTGATCTTTTCCCTCTCACTGTTTTAATTTGCATAGACCTCCAGCTTATTTTACTTTCCAGTTAGTAATGGTTCAACTAGAAGTTGCTTTTAAATCTCTGATGAACATGCTGAAGTCCGGTTGTCTCAAGCTACTGACTTGAGGAATGAAGCCCCACTCTATGATGCCCTCCTGCCTTCCTGGTCTTGGTTGTTCTGCTCCATGGTTTTTTCTTAGTCAATTTTAGTGACCTCATTTGTAGTATATGTCTCTGCTTTCAAGAATTGTAATAAACTCAATTGGTATATGATAGGCACGTCATTTTAAGGAAAGAATAAATATCACAGTTCTTTAGACTTGATTCTGTATTGAAATGGCTTCCATGGCTACCCTCAGCCCTTGGTGCATGCCTCCTCATTCCCAAGTTCTTACTTGCACTCATCTTTGTTGCTAGAGTCTGTCTTCAAGGAGATTCTTGTTCATTTATTGGTTTTAATGGAATGTTTTAAACATACCCAAGATAGAATGAACTCTGACGTACCCATCACGCAGATTTAACAGTTACTAACATTTTGCCATGCCTGTTTCAAATATCCTGCCCCATTTTTTCAGAAGTATTTTAAAATAGATTCACAAGATCTCAAGTCATTTTACCCCTACTACTTATGTATATATCTCTCAAAAATGTAGACATTTTCTTGCGTAACTCAATGTCATTATCACAGCTGACAATATTAGTAATTCCTTGGTGTCATCTAAAACTCCATTCGTATTTGGAATTTTCCAAAAAAATTTTCTTTAAGTATGGTTCTCCCCGCTCCTCCCAAAAGAAGGACTTAGGGACACATGTATTCCCCAGGTGCTTCATATGGGTGAGCAGCTTGAGGTTCTGAGAGGTAAATCGGCTTCCTCAGGTCAGACATTGGTGTTGGGACTTGAGTCTACACCTCTCTCTGTGAGTTTTGTGTTTTATGCCCTATGCTTGGCTGCCTGGGCATGCTTACCTGGAATAGGATGAGGCTTCTAACCTCAGCCCCTAAAGCTTCAGCCCACAGACTTAGGGGCTAAACATGAAGATAAGTGCTGCCCCGGGAAGCCTCACACCAGCACAGAGTGGTTTTTCTCTAGAAGATGCCTTGATGGGGCAAGTCCAGCCCCAGCCCTGAGCCAGTGTGGTTTCTTCTTTGCTTTTGTGTCTGTTCTTGAAGACCTCCTGCTGGGGCAGGGGCAGGGGCAGTGGCAAGGGCCCCTTAAAATAAGGACCCATGGCTACAAGGGAGTTCTGAAGGGTTATGGAGGAGCATGGCCTTTGGGACCTTGGTACTGCTGCTCACTGGCTGTGTGCTTGGGCCTGTGACCACTCTGACTGAGCTCTGCTTTGAACGATGGAATTACAGTGCTTACCATACACGGTTGTTGTGAAGATTATGTGACAATAGGTATAAGTGTCCCCAGCATGGTGCCAGGCACAGAGTGGTTGTTTCTAAATGGGAGCTTAATGCCATTTGTCTCTGCTAAGGAGGAGGGCAGAGCACTGAGTCGGCTCCAGCCACTCCCGCCGCCACCACCCCCCCGGCCGCTACACGCATCCCTTTCCTCTCTCCCCTGCCACTGTAGAAGGTAGTCCCGTGGCCAGGCAGCCAGCCTTTACTGGGCTTTGGAGAGAAGAAGGGAAGGACAGTGCCAAGCACTTGTGCCCTGTGTCCTGTCACTCCTTCGCCTAGTCTGGTGTGAGGCCACTTTACAGACAAGGTACTGGGCACAGACGGAAACGGGCCTAATTTTCTTCTCAGAGTGTGACGGATTGTTTGGGTTCAAATCGACAGACCCAGGTCATCGATGCAAGAGGTTGGCTGAGGTGGGTCTGACTCTTGGGATATGCAGGAGCACAGACCTCTGCCTTGAGGTGGGGCAGGGGCTCGGGCTGTGCAAATGCTCTTTGCCAGCAAGTGTGCTGAGAACACAAGTAAAGGTTTGTGGTCCTTTTAGAGTGACTGGAGTAAACATTTATTTCACCTTGAAGGAAACAGGGCCCAGGGAGCTTGATGAAGCTAGACAGTCCTTGCAGTAAGCCGCATAAAGGAGTCCATCAGAATCAGTTGGGCTAGAGAGGGCCTCATAAATTGTCCCTCACAAAGACCCAGCATTCTCTGTTCCTTGGGTGGGCCACATGTGCTACGCTCTAGAGAAGATTGGGAACAGCTGTCCTTAGTTGTTGCCATTGAGTCATATCTGGTCCATGGGCCAGCGATTGGCGCCTCTGGTCATTCTGTCCTTTTTTCACAAAGCTTGAGGTGACTTGGCCCTCTCCCCGAAGACCCTGGGGAACTGCATGCTCAGCGTCTTCTGTGAGGCACTGGCAGCTGGGGCTTCCGTAGCCTCCTGCTGTGTCCTCCGCCTGGAATGGTCTCTTCCCTCGGCTTTCTGGCCCCTTCTCTCCCTCCACTTGCTGAGTTCGCCTCTTCTGTGCTTGCCTAACAGAAGCTTCTCATCTTACTTTGATGTGCTTCACTCTGTTGCTGTTGAGGGTTTGTGCGTGTCTCTCCCATCTGACTCTGAGCTCCTAGGGCCAGGGACTGGGTCAGATTTCTCTCTGGGGCGTGGGACCGCGCCCAGGGGAAAGCACGTAGATGTACACAGTGGAACAGAACCAAACTTGATTTCAGTGCCTGGGTGGCTGGTTTGCGAGTACGTATGAGGCATCTTGGGAAGTGAATAGTGGGGAGGGAGAGCCCTCCCCCGCCCCCCCAAAGTGGGCCTGCTTCCCTGGGACGCCAGCCTGGCCTGTCCTCTGTGCCCTGTCCCTGTGGTCGCTTGTTCAGAGCTCTTGCATGGTGGGCTCTGCGGGCCGCTCCACAGTGAAATGTGTTCCTGCTGCTCCGTCTGAAATGTGACCTGCCATGCTTTCCTCAGTCCCCTCTGTCTCCGTCCAGAAAAATGTCTAATTGTATCTTGAACTCATTTACATTGCTTGCTTCAATGGCCCCACTTGGCAGCTGAGGCCATATGCTAATTCCACCCTTTTCATGAAGGAATTCTGCTGATTTTACTTACTTTTTATGGTAGATTTTCCCCCTTCTTTTCTTTTTTTTTCCTCCTGCTTCCCCAGTAAACAGTTTCCTAAATCCACTCTCTCAGGCTCTGCGACTCTGCAGAACTCAGAGCGTTTCACTCACTGGAGCTCTGGTTGGGCCTTCCAGCACCTTCAGCTTGGGGTTAGTCAAGACTGCCCTGCCTTCGTTTCTGTACCTCAGAGGAGGGGCTCTCTGTGGCCTGGGGACTCATTTCTACCAGGGCCTGTTTGTGTCTGAGGCCACAGCAACAGCCATTGTTTCTTAGCACAACCAGTGTGCGAGTCAGCGAGAGTGGCCCTGGTCGTCCTGCCTCAAATGCCTTGTGAGGGATGGACCCCACCCCTTCCATGATGGAGGGGGAGGTCTGGGGCCAGGGAGTATTAAGATCTATGTCTGAGTCCCACCTCTGCCTTTGCCTGCAGTGTGACCTTGGATGCATTTTTTTTTTACCACCCTGAGTCTCAGTTTCTTCATCTGTAAAGTGGACACGTGAGGACCCATCCTACTCCTCACTGGGGGTTTGCTTGGGGTCTTCTCCAAGTGGACACAGCCCTCGGCAGCCCCCGGGCCCTCTCTCTGCAGGGCCTGGGCCACCTGATCTTCATGAGATGGGGTCCTGTCCTTGGCATGGTTGCTTCATAGCTCAGCTTTTCTTCCTTCTCTTTTTGTTTTTAAACAAGTACACATACATTTTTGGAATATACTAGGACGTCACCACTGAAGAATAGAGAAGAGCCCATTAATTGCTAATGGAGGGAACATTCTAAGTAAAGTGCTTAGTCTTCTCTTCTTAGTTCTTTTCATTCACTCCATAAGTATTTGTTGAGCACCTACTCTGTGCTGCGAGATGTGAGGGGTTCTGTGGGGAAAAAGACAGACTAGGTCCCTGTCTCTGTGGGTGAGGATGCAGGGGAACCATTGAATCACAGAACGGGAGTGTCCCGGGGCAGTGTGGGGACTATGGCACCCCTAGGGAGGGCCACCTCATCCAGACCAGGGAGAGTCAGGAAAATACCTGGGAGGTGACATCTAAGCTGAGATTTGAAGGCTGAGGTGCCAACAGAAGTGACAGGTTGGGAAGAATGCTTCAGACCCGTCTTTCTACGCCAAAGTCCTGGGGTGGTAGAGAGAGGGCTGATTGAGGAGCTGAGAGAAGTCAGCCCAGCTGAAGCCTGGAGAGTGAGGAGTGGGCAGTGGTAGATGAGGCTGGGGAGGTGAGGCGGGGGAGGTGGGAGCCCAGCCCCACTGCCCTTCTCTCTGGTCCTTGGTGGGAGCGCTGATCTTCCCACTCTCTTCTGCACGTGGGGTAACATAGTGCTTTTAGAAACCAAGACTCTGGGCTCAGAGTACCTGAGGTCGAATCCTGTCCCTGCCACCAACTAGCTCTTTGATCTCTGGCAAGTGATTTAACCTCTCTGTGCCTTGAGTATTCATCTGCAAAATGGGGCTGTAGATAGTGCCTCCATCCTAGGACTGAATCAAATGAGCTAATGCAGGCAAAACACTTAGAATAGTCCCTAGCTCACAGGAAGCAGCCCATTAAATGTTAGCTATGAAGACTACACGCGTTTCTCCTGAAAAGGGCTTGCACTGAGAACTTGGTACAGATAACGTCTGTCCTGGAGGAAATTCCAGCCTGGTGTCTCTGAGGTTTTCCTGCTTCATTCTTCCAGGAAAATCATTGTCTTAGGTTATTCTCGAACTTTCTACCTACTGAGAGTATTTTGAGGCTCAGTATGGAAATCTGTGCTTGAAATTGTAGGGAGAAACCCTGCCAGAGAGAAAATAATATGTCAAATGCCAGAGCTTTCACATGCATTAACTCCTTTGATCCTCAGAACAGTCCTGTGAAGTAGCACTGTTTCTGTGACCCCTGTTTTTACGCAGTGTTGCTGTATGGTGACTGCTATTCTAGGTGAGGGCCTCAGTCCAGAATGTTGGGGTAGGGGGGAGCCAGCACCTCCTCCTCATCTGCCCTGGAAGAGGCCGAGGCCAGGGAGGGAGAGTGCTCCTCCCTCGTGGCCCAGCGGGGGCCAGGTCTATGCTGAGGTTTGTCTGACCCCGAGCCTGTGGCCTCTCATCTCCCCTGCCCTACCCCTCTGGGGCCCCGTGACTCCAGAGAGCCCACTGTCCTTTTCCTCCAGGATAAACCCTTCCTGGCATCCCCTTTCCCCACCACCATCAAGGCCCAAATGTGGGTCATAAGGGCAAGAGGGGTTGGGGCTGTGAGCCCGCCAAGCACAGCACACTGATGCTGAGTGCTTTTCTGATTCAAACAGGTAACCACCAGAGAAGCTGGATGTTTGTTCTGTTTCCTCTAACTTTCCTTTCTAGAGAAAACTTCCTCCAGAGATCTCGCACTGGGGAGCTGCGGGCCACTTTTGGCCCATGGACATGTTTTGTTTGGGCCATACAGTTTAAACATTCTTTTGAATTGGTTGTCAACATTTAAAAGTTGGCGAATTTCATATAATAGTCCAGATTTTTGGCCTCTCTTGAAAAATTGGAAGACTTGGCAACTCCAGGCCCATATTCCTGTCTGGCCACGTGGGCTGGAGCTGAGGAGAAACTGTCCCCTAGCTGGGGCAGGAGAGTTTCCGTCTCCTGTAGTCTTCATCCTGCACCCAGCCCATGTACCCCAGTTGAGGTGCCCACCAGGCCCTGCAGGCTCCTCACTGTCTCCTTTTCAGGACAGGCCTTGGTCCAGTGCTAGAATTTGAGAACAGGAATTCAGGTCCAAGAACACTGATAATTAGCATTTCCATGATTAAGTACTTGCTGTGTGTCAGGCCCTGGGTTATGAGGTTTGCATGCATGATCTGTAAATAGTATATGATCCCCATTTTGCAGATGGGAGAGACTGAGGCTCAGCGAGGTAAAGGCCCTGAACCAGGTCTCACAAGGCATGCAGGTAGGAGAGTCTGAGGGGGATGTAGTACGTTCCCTGCAAAGCCCACGTGTGTGGGAAGTTCCCTTCCCGTGTGTGTGGCCCTCGGTCCCGTGGTGACCTGCACATCTGCAGGTGCTCCTCCACGCATCTCTCCGCAGAAAGGGAAGATGCATGTGCCCTGAAACCCAGGGGCTGGCCTGCTCCTAGAGATGGAAAGACTCCTGGTGAATTTTCCTTCAGAGTTTCCTTTTGGGATCCCAGGGTGCTGTCTTCAAGAGAAATCCTCTTTAGTGCCACTTTAAGGAGGCCTGGCGGAGCAAAAATGGGCCTCAGATCAGGCAGAGGAGGTGTGCCTCCTGGCTCCCCCGCGTTCTTGAGTTGCTGCTGTCTTGGATTGCACTATCCCCTCCCCCGCCCCTCCCTCCTCCTTCCTTCTCTGTCTCCCTCCCTCTCCCCTCCTCCCCCTTCTCTCCCTCCCTCCCTCCTTCCCCTCCTCCCTCTCACTTAGTGAGCACTTACTGTGTACTGAGCACAGTTTCTAACTTTCTGAGCCTCGGATTTCTCATATGCAGGTGGGCTCTTGCCTGGCACTGTGGCCAGCAAAGGGTAGACCCTGGATCATTGGTAGCCACTGTTAGGAACGATGAGGACTTCTTGCTCATTTTCACAATGGGAGTCACATTGACAGGGCCATAGAGTTACAGAGTTTTAGTGAAAAATGTTGACTTACAGTGTAGTATTTTCCCCAAGGCGCCTTGATAAAAGCGTTGGGAAGACCTGGGATTACACTGAATTGCACAGGGGTTCTCCTGAGTTGATCAGGTGCCTTCTTTTTTCCAAGCACTGTGTTAGTTAGTTTCTGAAAGGTTAGTAGTGGTTTTATCTCCATTTTATAGATGAAGAAACAGGCCCAGAGAGTTCAGGTGTTTTGCGGAAGACACAACAGCTGGTAAGTGGGGGAGAGCTTCTGACTGGAGTTGACCCTCCCCAAAGTTTGTGCTCTTCACCCTCCACTGTGGGGCCTGACCATGACCTCTGCCCCAGACTCCCAGTGTACCCAGAGTGACCACGGGACAAAGATTTAGGAATTCTCTGTCCCTGGAAAGCCCCGCTGTTCCTGGTTGATCTACTAGTCCGAATGTTGATTCAGTGCTGCTTGGCAGAGCTTCCTGGAGAGCCGTCCCCTGGCGCCCACCCCGCCTGCCCTGCGGGAGCCCCGGCCAAGAGCCAGTGAGAGACACCGCTGCCCCGGGTGGGGTCCCCTTCCTAGGTGAGGGCGGGTTGGGTCTCGCAGACAGCACTGAGTGTAGAGTTTGCTTAGGCCGCCCTAGGACGGATTTTCTTCAGAATTCACATTCCCGTGTCCACCTCTTACTGTTTTGTCCACAAGAAACTCTTGCATCCATATTTGGTGATTTGTCTCTCTGTTTCCCTCCCCTCCAAGGTGTCTGCCAAAATCCGGTATAATTCGTATCATCTCCCAAGCTGTTACAGTATATGAGGGCAGGGGATAATTTAGTTATTTTTGAAAAAAGGTTCTTAGCAAAAGTAAGAAAGGAGGGGGGAGTTTTCATACTCACTGCATGAAATAGACAATATTTCCTGAAACAGGAGATACGAACCTCAAAGAATTTAAAATAAAACATTCATTTTATTATTTTTTTAAAGAAGGAAAACGAGAAAAAAAAAGTAGAATAGTCAGTCTTTTTATCCTAAGTACAGATGAAATTGATTAAACCTTAAAGACTGGCCTCCGCACACCCGGTTTATTAATTGAAGAATTTCCTCTTACCCAGAATGGGAAGTTCACGTTAAAATCGAGCTTGCCCCTGAGTGGCAGTGACACTTGAGAACTGAACATGTTCCACAATCCTATTTTCTCTTCGGTGCTGGAGGAAATCCTAAAATGGTTAAAAGTGGGGGCAGGGGATTGAGAGGGGAGAGAGAGGAGAAACCATACATTTTAAGGAAGCCTTCTTTCATTTCCTTGTAAAGCATGAAATCAAATTATAGCTCATGGCCCACAATTATTTTATTTCTACATTTCAAATTCCATTTTCTGCTGCTTTTCACTGCTCTTGAACAGGAGTTGTACTGTTGCGCAAAGTCAGCTAAAAAGATTACCCCAGATAGACTATGACACAGTAGCTTAAAGAAGCAAAAAGGCAAAACTCCCTGGTCAAGTGGGGAGCCGCGGCCCTGCAGAGCCGGTCCCCTGCCTTGCCCAGCCGCCTGTCTCCATCTGGGAAGGAGCTGGCAGCAAGCTGTCATCCCCTTTGACCTTTGACCTGAGGAAGTGTGGACACCTCTGCTCTGCCTGTGGTGCCTGACCCTGCCTCTGGTCCTCTCCTGAGGAGGGCCGTGTGAGTGGTGGTTACTCCACCGCCTCCTGAAGAGGGGCCACACGCCTGGTGATGAGGCGGTGGTGTGAGGCCGTGCCTGGCGCGTGATTAATACTCCTGCTTGACAGGGTCCGAAGGTCATGCTTTTCCAGTTCTCATCCAAGAGATGAGAGGAGAGAGAGTTGATTTAGTGCTAGTATGTCTTTTACTAGCTCTTGCTGATCCCTTTTTAACAGAGAGCAGGCCTCAGGCTCAGAGCTTCAGCAGGCAGCATTATCTAGTTAGGATTTAATAACGTTGCATCACAGTGTTTTGGTTTTTTGTTTTATTTATTTTTAGAGTTAACTTCTATTTATGGCAAGTTTAATACATTTATTGTCATGTAAAGTTCTTTTTAATATAAATGGATTTGAGTTCAGAAAAATGACGTGACTTAAATATGTGTAAGTAAATAATAGTAGAAGTAGAATCCATGAGCGTGGCAGAATTGCAAAAGTGGTACAGTCATGTGTCCTTTAAGGACGGAGACACGGTCTGAGAAATGCATTGTTAGGCGATTTCATCATTGTGTGACTATCACAGAGTGCACTTACCCAAACCTAGATGGTATCGCCTCTTACACACCTAGGCTATGTGGTGCTAATCTTCTGGGACAGCTGTCGTATATGCGGTCCAGCGTTGACTGAAATGTCGCTATGCAGCATGTGACTGTACATGGATGGAGAACCCTGGTTTAATCCGTATTTCCTCCCTGAAGTGGGAGACAACTGTTCTGAACACCTCCAGCGAAGAGCTCTTTAATCATGTCTCCAGTTATCCATCTGCATCTTTACTGGCCCTGCCTCTCAGGAAATTCTCTTATAGATCTACCTGAGCACCTTCGTGCTTCCGTTTAAGATCACTTCCTTCGTATTTCTCTCAGATGAGGAACATCTGGTCCCAACCTCTGGACTTGGGCAGCTCCTTGACTCCACCTTCCCTCGGGCTCTTGGTGGCCACAGGCTCTCAGGTTCCAGGGACAGCCGGGGCTTTGCCAACACACTGCTCTGGGTTCGAATTCAGAACCCCAGTTCCCTAGCTGTATGACTGTGGGACAGTCACTTCAGATCTCTCCAAGGTTTGGTCTCTTCATCTGGAAAGTGTGAATATTAATAACTACCTCCTTCCTGGGCTGTTGTGAACAGTAATTGAAATGGTGTGCATGGTGCATTCCTAGATACTTAGTTAATTCTCTTTCCCCCTTTCCCCAACTCCCTGACTCTTTAGTCATTTTTTTAAACTTTTTCTTTTGAAATAATTTCAGACTTATAGAAAAGTTGCAGTAGTACAGAAAACTCCCATATACCCTTCACTCGTTTGTTATCTTGATGACCATCTTCGAATGTGTTGTCTGGTTGGTACACCCAGACTTGGGAGCTGCTCTATAGCAAGCCTGACCATGGCTGACTGTGGTGTGAGGACAAGTCTATGGTTTTTACATTGGTCTTGTGGAAGGATGAAATATCTTTAACAGGTTATGACCTCTAAACAGACATAATTGGGAGCCTCCCTCTGTCTGTCTTCTGCCCCTGCCCCATTCCATTGGATGTCCTAACTTGTAGAATCAAATCTAGGCTCTTTGCAAGAGTTTCCTAACAGGAGAGATGTGTGCTGAGAATGGTGTCTGAGATGATTTTATGTGTGTGCAGCTATGGCATTAAGGGATGTTAACCATGGTGAGAAAGTTCTTCTTTCTTTAGGGTTCTTTAAATCCTCCGGTTTCATTAAGGAGAAGGTCTCTGTTTGGTGCTTGGAGCTTTAACACTTTTCTTACCATTGCGAGCTCCGTACCTGTGGCAACAACGGTGTCTGGCTAGAATTTGATAGCAGTGTTTTATTTTTCTTGTGCTTTTTTTTATCCTTTTACTTATGGTAAATGACACTGGTTTTCCAGTGATACAAAGCTTTGCTTTTAGAAAGAAACTGTTTTTGAATCAATAATACATGCACGTGGTTTGAAATTTAAAAGGTATAAAAGCTTAGACCATAAGAAGTGGATTTTCCTAACCCCAGGACTCAGAGGCAAGCCGCTGTGAGCAGTTTCTTCTAAAATTCCAAGGACAGTGATTTCAAGCATATACTTTCTCACGCAAAATCTGTAGAAATGCCAGTATACTGTGCGTGCTCTCTTGGCAAGCATTCTCCTCAGGGAATATAGAGTCACCCTGTGCTTTCTGGTAGCCGTGGAATATTCTGTTATGTGGACATGCTGGAGTGTAGGTAACTGCTCTCCTCCTGACAGGCCGTTAGGCTGGCCCTACGTTTTTACTCTTGGAAGCATGTTTCGATGATGGCCTTGTGTGTGCCTCATGTGTAGGTGGGGGTTGCTGGGTCACAGGCTGTCTGCATTTGCACTTTTGATGGCTATTGCCAGAATGGCCTCCAAGGAGGTTTTGCCAACACGTGTTCCAAATGGACAGGATTGTCTGTCTACTGCAACTGTAGCGCAAGGGTCTTACCAAATGTTTTGAGGGACAGCGTGGCCTCTGGAACCACAGAGCTCGACTTTGAATTCTAGCCCACTTTTCCTAGTTCTGTGACCCAACTTCCTCATCTCTTAAATAGGGGTATCTGGAGTCCTGCAGGGCTGTCTGGAGTCAGTGTGTGTAATTGGGGCGCCTGGTGGGGCAAGGACTTCATACTTGGCAGGTCCTATTATTATAGTCAGTATTATTTTGTCAACCCACTGGGGGAAAACTAGAATCTCAGTGTAGTTTCAGTGTGTGTTTGTCTTGTTATTGGTGAGGTAGGGCATCTTATTATATGTCTGAGCTATTTGTATTTCTTTTCTTTGCCCCTGCTTCCTATCTGACTTCCCTACAGCCACCCTGGCCTCCTTGCTGGGCCTTGGACACCACGACACCCCATAAGGTCTTTGGCCTGCCTCCTCCCTCTGCCTAGAATGCTCTTCCCCTGGTTAACTCTCAGGCCCTCTCCTCTAAGTCCTGGGTCAAATATCTCCTCCTCATGGAGGTCCATCCTGACAGCCTGACTTACAATGGCAGCCCGCCTGCCTCCCATAGATGCCTGAGCCGCCTTTTCCTACTCTGTTTTTCTCCAGGACACTTACCATCTTCCACCCTTCTGTGACATTCATGTGCTATGTGTAATGTCTGCCTGTGGCCTTTCCTTACTGGCCAGTGAGTCCAGCTTGTAAGGGGTGGGCACTGTCCTCTGTTCTTGTCGCTGGTGTGCCGAGACCAGCCCAAGGCCCGGCAGCAGGAGGTGCTCAGGGAGTGTGTCGAGTGTGAACTGTCTGTGGATACTGTTTCTTTTCTGGATTGTTGCTCTTTTTATTGCCAATTTGAAGAAACTTTTTAAATATTAAGGAGAGTAGAGCAGTTAGTCCTTTGTGGGTAATGTGTGCTTATCATATTTTTTTTTCCGTGCAGAAGTGTTTGATTTTTATGTTATTGAATTTGTCAGTCTTTCCTTTTTTTCTTTCATGTGTTTCTAGGTTTTGTATCTTACCTAGATATTTTTTACTTTTAAGATTATAAAAAATTCTTTCATGTGTTTTCTTCCAGTACTTTTATGGCTTTATTTTTTATGTTTAAAATTTCGTTCCATTTGGAATTTATTTTGGTGTAATGTGTAAAGTAGAGATCCAACTTGAGTGTTATCCAGACGGCTGCCCGCTGTCCCTGTGTCACAGTGGTGTGCTTTTCCTTGTTTACAGATGTGGATGGTGAGGCTCAGAGAGGGAAGGTTACTTACCCAGGATTTCGCAGCCAGCAGCAGTCATTCTGCACCACTGCCCTCTCTCTGCCCTCTGGGTGATTTGCTGCGAGTCTCCAGCGTTTATTATTTTTTGGCTTTTCTTCCTTTTGGCGGAGGTCCAGCATCTCTATTTGTCTGCTATCTTGTCCGTGTGGTTTATTTTTCCCTTGGTCTCTTACATGGGCTCCCTTTGTTGTTCCCCTGTTCCTCCACTGCTAACATCGCTCCCATTGTTCTCCTGGATTTCTTTGCGCGGTGATAATGGCTCCTCTCACTCCCTCCTGAAGGCCTGTGCCTCCGGGGGGTGTGTGTCCTAGAGGACACTGGCAGTTTGCCTTTGCACCTTGTCTGCTCTCCTTCCGCTCCCCACCCGCAGGGCCTTCCCCGCCTGCTCTTCGGGATGCCCTAGGCTTCCCAGGAGACTCAGGAATGCAGGACTCTTGCCAAGAGGCAGCTGAGTAGAAAAAGCAGGAATTTTGAAGTCAGACAGCCCCGGGTTCTAGCCCTGCCTCTGCTGTTTACTATTGTGTGGCCAGACCTCAGATTTCTCTTTATTAAGATGGGAGAGTCTCCTCCTCCTGGGATGGTGGTGAGGGTCAGAGCTATCGCACATCAAGCAGACGTCACAAGGTCGTATGTCTGCCTGTCAGGAGCCAGGCTAGCATATAAATGCCAGGGAATGAGGCAAAAGGGAGTTGTGGGGAGCAGCATAAAATTGGGGATACATAGCTCTTCTCAAGGGGCAGTGGCTGCTTGGCCACGTCAGATGCAGGCCCGGTGTTGCCACATCTGCTGATTTGTAAAGATTTTTATGTGACCTCTCAGATTGTTAAGTGTTGGCGGTGTGTTCATACTCTCAGAGGCACTGTGCAGGCTAAACAACGCCCCTTTTAGAGTCTGGCACATCTTTGAGTTGTCAGTATTTGGAATGCCTGAAAGTTGTTCTTCTGATCCATTTGGTGTGGCACATCCTTTACCTAGAGAACAAGAAGCCAGAGTTTCGTTGTTAGTGAGTCATGGGACCTTGCCGACTTAGGGAAGATGTCCAGTCCTGCCTGCCCAGGTTCTCCTCCTTGGGGGTCTCCCTGCTCGTCTGGTGGAATTCAGTGGGATGTTTGTGGAGGAGCCCACCTTCGCAGGCTGAAGTAAAACAATAAGGATTTCCTGCCCACTGGTGGACACAGTGCTCCAGCCTGTTGGCTGGCATGTAGCAAGGACCCCTGTGAGGGGCCTCCTGAATTCTGTTGGATTTGGGGGAGGTATTGTTAGTATTTGTTCCATGCTGCTGGTGACACTCGTCCTCCTCTTCCTCCTGTGAAGGGCATGGGCCTTTTGTGTGTCCATGAGCCATAAAGAAGGAGATGGCCACTCTGAGCTCTTACTGTGCTGGGCATTGTGATACAAATGCCAGTGCTGACAGCACCTTGCATTTACCAAGTGCTCAGTGCCACCAGGTGCTGTGCTAGACACCCTCCCCCACCTTAAGATGTTGTCTCGGGCACCAGCATCGATAGAGGAGGATCCCAGGCTTCAAGAAGTCCAGAGGTCTACTCACCTGAGGCTGCACAGCTGGCAGGGGTGGAGCCTGGCCCATCTCGCTGGCGCCTCAGCCTGCTGCCTCCCCTGCCTCTCTGCCCTGCGTCTCTCCATGGCAGGCCTGCCCTGGCACTCGAGGCGGGCTTCTAAGCTCCTGCCATGTTCTTCCTGCACAAGGACGGCACCCCTCTCCATGATTCCCTTGCTCACATGCCCAGATCAGACTGTGCCCTCCCTCTGGGCTGTCTCCTGTATCCAGATCTGAGGTTTCCAACTAGGTCAGTAGAAAGTGAAGGGGAGTTACTGCCTCTGTTTTACAGATGAGCAACTGGAGCTCAGAGAGGAATAGCCTTATGAAACTTCCCTCCATCTGAAGCTGTTCATGAAAATGTCTGGTAGGAACGAAGGTCAAGATCCCCGGAGCCTCCTCCAGTGAGCAAGGCCTCCTTTGGCTTCCTGGCCCTCCACTGGATGGTGTGGGCCTGGCCAGGACCTCCAGCCTGTTGGACTCACAGTGCATCCCGCCATGGATGAAGTGACCCTGGCGATTGTGTAGCAACGTGGGACAGTGGGGATGTTTGACTTCACGGAGGCAGGCAGGCCCTGAAGAGGGTGAGCTGGGAGGGCGAGGAGAAGCACTGGCAGGCGCTGTGAACAAGTCAGACACGCCATTTATGTCCAGGGGCCTCTAGGCCCACGCACACGGTGGGGGCCTCGGGTCCAAGTGTTCCCCCTTCTCCTCCTCTTCCCCTCCCCCGACTCAGTCAGTACCTCAGTTCTTTGTCCACATGTGTTTGCCCGGGGGCTGCCTGGACTAGTGGGAGCAGCAGGCTGAGGCTGAGGCTGAGCCAAGAGCCGAGAGCTGAGAGCTTGGCTCAGCACTGACAGCCATGAGTGCAGCTCCCGCTTCCTGAGGGCCCTGCAGGCATGCCCCTTTGTTGCCCCCAAACCTTCTGCAGTGGGCATCTGTGTTTAAATTCTGATTTACAGAGGAGGAAATTGAGGCACCTGGCAGGGCTGTGATTTGCATGCCTGGCCAGGTGCCTCCAAGCTCTGCTCTTGCCTCTTCCTCTCACTTGTGGCCTTGGCTCCCCGCCTGCAAAATGACCCTCTTTGGTAAGCCCCTTCCGTTCCGGGTCCTCCCATTCTGTGCTGAGTGGGGCAGGATGGACATCCTTGCTGCACAGTTGCACTCTCCTATTTCAGTAGGAATTCGAGCGGGAAAATCCAGGGTCACTCTACTTTGGGAAAAGTATGGGGGTGGGCAGGAAAACTGAAATGCACAAAACCGATATGCACCTGAGGGGATTCTCCTTAAGGGAGCCGAATGACCCTAGTGTGATTGAAGTCTTGACGCCTCCTGGCTGGGACAGCTGAGCCTGTGTTGGAGTCTGACCAGTGCTGGGTTCTCGCCTTAGCTGTGGCTTGGGGCAAGTTATTTAACCTTCCTGAGCCTTAGTCTTTTTGCCTGTAAGTTGGGGAGACAAGCAATACATTGAATAAATGAATACAGATTACAGCAATAATGATGGCGCTCCGGGATTATAGAGCTGCAGCCCTTCCTCCCGTTCTGGGCTCCAGCAGCTGCACTCTGAGGGGGACCCCTGACACCTGCTCTGCTGTCCTGAAGCGTCTGCAGGGGTTGGTGCAAACACTCCCGCCACCTCCACAGCCAGCAGTTTACTCTGGATGCGAGATCTTGCTCCTCAGGCCGGCCGGGTGCTGAAGTAGAAAGAAGGTGGTGGGCCCTGTTCACATCTCTCCGACTGAGACCTTGTTCCTTGGCCTTGCTTGGTTACTTCACCTCTCTGGGCCTCTGTTTTCTTGTCTGTGATGCTCACACTGCAGAGCTGAGATGCAGTTAGAATGAGATGCAGATACGTGGAGCACCACAGTGCATGCCCCAGTGGTGGTTGTGAAAGGAAAGGCAATCATAGCAGCTAACATTCCTGAGGACTTCTTATGTCCCAGGTGCTGTGTGAAACCCTTCTCCTGTGTCGTCTCATTTAATCTTCGCTGCAGTCCAGTGACTCGGCCCATCACTGTCCTCCTCATACAGACAAGGAAGCTGAGGTACACAAAGAGATTTGATGTTTTGGCAAATAGGATTGCCACTGCAGTTTTATATTGTTGGTAACAATGTATTTACATCGTTTATTGAATATTTAATGTCACCAGTTAAAATACATTTTTCTTTGTTTTATGTTTAATAATATTTTTTTTAGGTTGCCTGTAGCTTTTGATTAAAAATCAAATTTTGATCAGATATCTGACTTTGAGGTTGCTAAAATATGTTTATAGTTTTATGTTCAGTTTCTCTGGCTGAATCTTTTTTTCTGAACGCTTTTTTTTTTTTTAAAGATTTTACTTTTTTCCTTTTTCTCCCAAAGCCCTCCGGTACATAGTTGTGTATTTTTAGTTGTGGGTCCTTCTGGTTGTGGCATGTGGGACACCGCCTCAGCATGGCCTGATGAGCAGGGCCACGTCTGTGCCCAGGATCCGAACCAGCGAAACCCTGGGCCGCCAAAGCAGAGCACACAAACCCAACCACTTGGCCACGGGGCTGGCCCCTCTGAATACTTTTTTTTTCTTCAGTCTCAAAAGGAAAATTACATCCCACAGATAACTTATACTTTTTAAAATGCTGACCTTTGTAAGTTTTTCTTTATTTTTATTTTTGAAATGATTAAGATATATAATCTACAGAATTGGAAATTGTAATTTTTTAAAGTACTGAGAAACTTTAACCCTGTTGTAATTATTCTGCAAACCTTTAAAGGATTCTGTAGTTAGTACAACTAGATGAAAAGCTCTGATAGACTGGAAACATAGAGGGTCATTTGTAAGCTGCGAGATTTTGACTTGTGTTTCCCACCCACTCGCTCACACTGCCCCTCTAGTCTCAGAGTGATTTCCTACCCTGGGTTCGTGGGAATTGGGAAGGACACTGTTGGATTCATTCTGTGGAAATACTAGGGATTTTGAAAAAGAAAAGACGGGCCAGTTATGTCACTTCCTGTTGTCTGATCAAAGTTTGGTGAAGAAATGAGAGTAACTGAGAGCTGCTGCCAGGCAGCGGGCGGTTGCTTGATGCTGACCCCTGGTTTCCAGTGGTGCCCTGGTTCTCAGTGGGACCAGTCATGTCGCTGTGACCTCTGATCTCCTTAGAAGTCCCTGAGGTTGGCTGCGCTGCAGGGAGTCTGCTTGAGAGCCTGGCCTTTTGGAGCAGAGCTGTGTGCTCCCTAAAACAAAGGCAGCCTGTAGTTGCTGGAGTAGGGCTGTGCATGAGATCACCACTGGCCTCCGTCTACACTTACCTTTCTGGGTCTGTCAGTTCAGTTTCATTTCCCATCACCAGGATCCTAACAGGCATCAGAAGTGAGATGGGGTAAACACATGGAATGCATGAGTCCCTCTCCTGCAGCCAGCAGGCCAAGACAAGGCACTTCTGGATAGTTTCATATACTAGTAGGAAATGGAATCTCTGAGAAGAGGAACAGACTCCTGGTAAATAAAGTAGAGGAGGTGGGGAAGCATTCGTTTGCTCAATATAGTCCCACACAGGCTGATTGAGCTGTGCCCCTGCTGAGTCTGTGCTGGGTGCTGTGCTTACGGATTGAAAACCCAGGCCTTGGTTGGTGAGCTCTCAGTGGAGCTGGGGTGAGGAGGAAGGGCCGGGGCAAGCGAGGTCTGGGTGGGGAGGAGCAGGATCAAGGCAAGGCAGGCAAGGGGTGAAAATTAACGTGGGGTGTGCCTTGCATCTCGGTGTGAAGTAGGGAGTGGGTGAGGTTGTGGGAGAGGAGGATGGAGAGGGATGGGCCCGCATTCTGAAAGACAGGCCATGTGGCACATGGTAAGAACAGGCTCCAGAGTTCAGATTGCCTCTGCTGAATAACCAAGAGTAGTCACCTAACTTCCTCATCTGTAAAGTGGGGTCAGTGATAGTTTGAGTTAGGTAGGGGTGATGTTTAGGTTCCAGAGGGAGCCCGGGTTGTCAGAATTACTCTTGAAAAATCCTCAGTCACATGTGGGGTAGAGTGGCCTTGGCTCTGTGGACACAGCTTTGTCTACCAGAGCGGAGGCCCATTGGGCCGGGCATGGGGACCCTTCTGCTGTGAAGGTGGCTCTCCGGTCTTCTCAGGGAATAGTGCGCAGGCTGGGAGCCCAGGACACTCCTCTCTGTTCACCTGCAAGCTTTGTCCCATCCTGCCTCAAGACCTGGCCACCTAGCCCTACGACTGGTGGCAGGAGGACCTGGGGAGAGGTCACATGTTCTGGGGTGGGCTGGGCTCAGGCTCTTGTGTGTTGGGGGCTGGCTGGAGCAGGGTCATGAGAGTCACTCATGGAATAGTTGTCCTCTGCCACACCTTGACAGTCATTTGGTCCTGAAAACTCCTCATGAGGCGAAGGGGAGGGCATTTGCGTATTCCTGCATCTCCAAAATAATACCTTTATTTGGGTGCAACTATTCCAAATTCCGTTAAAAAGGACAGGGTCACTGTACTCACTAACATCAGTCTTCCTAACATGACTCACGGCGGTTTCCCTTCATTGACTTCTCTGTAATTTGTCCACCTGCTGTTGTTCAGCTCAGGTGTGTCTGTCTGTTCAGGCCATGCTCACAACCATGCTTAGATCCATAATGCACACATATGCACGCGCATACGTACATACGCTTACACACGTACACGCACGACACACATACACATCCATGTAAACACACATAGACACGTTCATATGGCACTCAGTTGATGCAGCTGAACCTTGGCTACTCCTACCCACCCTGCCTCCCCCAAAAGAATGGGGACTTCCCAACCAGAGCAGAAAGGACAAAAAGAAGTGAGCAGATATAAGCCAGCCAAGCTTGAGATGATCATGATGAAACCACAGGTATGGTGAGGAGAAGACCCAGGAGCCATGGAGGAACACCGCACCCCCAACCTGCCTCTTTATTTGTTCAGCCCTTTTCTCCTTTTTCTTGGCAAGGGTAAATCTCTAGGCATTTGCCAAGTCTAACATTGAGCTTTTTCCTGCTTGGACATTCTTCCCAGGTAGGATGGACTCAAAATGATAGGATTGGTGTAATAGGAAGGCGTGGGGTTTACAATCACCTAGCCCTCCTGCATGTGAGCTGTGTGGCTCCAGGCAAGCTGTCTGTCTCTCGTAGGCCTCAGTTTCCTCATCACCAATGGGGTAAAACACCTGTCTCATGGTGGTTGTCAGGATTCAGTGAAATGATGTCGATCAAAGCACGTATGGTGTGGCCCAGTCCTAGGTGGTAGGCACTAATCATTCATTTCCTACGCCATCCACTTTTATCTTAATGCTTCATTTTGGCCAGTTTTGCTTGACTGAGGCATTGGGCAACTTTCTGCAGAGCTCATCTCCCCCTCTTCCCTCTCTAACCCTGTCTTCTCTTCTCCCAGGGGCCCAGATCATTGATCTGATGATGCTGGTCATCGATGTGACCAAGGGGATGCAGACCCAGTCAGCAGAGTGCCTTGTGATTGGGCAGATCGCCTGCCAGAAGCTGGTCGTGGTGCTGAACAAAACAGACCTCTTAGCCGAAGGGAAAAGGCAGGCAGCGATTGATAAAATGACCAAGAAAATGCAGAAGACCCTGGAGAATACCAAGTAGGTTTTCTAATGAGAGGAACGTTCACATGTATTGCAGGCTTCGGGGCACACTTCGTTTCGCTAACGTGAACTGGGCAGGCAGGTGTCGCCTGGGTCTTTACTGAGTGGTTCACCTGGTGCCTGCTCGCATGGAGGGTAAAGGATAAGGTGCTGCTCCAAGAGGCCAAAAAGCATGGAAGCCTAAAGGGGCTAGAAGCTGATCTTTCAGGGGGTTTTCTTTTCTTTTTTTTTTTTTTTAAAGGTTTGTTATTTTTCCTTTTTCTCTCCGAAGCCCCCCGGTGCGTAGTTGTATACTTTTAGTTGTGAGTCCTTCTAGTTATGGCATGTGGGACGCTGCGTCAGCATGGCTTGTTGAGCGGTGCCACGTCCGGGCCTAGGATCTGAATCAGTGAAACCCTGGGCCTCCAAAGTGGAGCGCCTGAACTTAACCACTTGGCTACGGGGCCGGGCCCTCAGGTGGTTTTCTAACATGAGCAGTGGCGTGGTTCTGCTCTGCACAGCCTTCAGAAACCCAGGTTGCCTCCGTCTTGCTGCCCTCCACTGTAGGGTGTCCTTGTCCCTGAGGTCAAAGCGGAGCATGGGCACTGCTGTGTTCACGTTCTCAGGAAGGTCCAGTCTGTAAGGCCTGGACCTGGAAGGTCACCCACCCTTCCCGCTGAGATTCTGTCCGTGAGGACTCACTCCTTCCTGCCATTTTGGCCATGCCTCAGTGCAAGAGAGGCCAGGAAGTGTGTCCCCTCACCATCTGCTTAGCAGCAACTTGGTTATTGAAAGGGGGAGATGAGTTTTGGTAGACAACTGGATGTTTCTGTCACAGAGGCTTGTACAGTTGGTTGGACGGATGGGTGGATGGATGGACAGACAGACATGGCCGTTGGAGGGGAGATTGGGAAAGGCCAGATCTTTGTAGTCTTTCATGCTAAGGAGTTCACAGTTTCATCTTGTGGAAAGTAGGGAGAGTTGCATAATTTTGTTCAGGGGAGTGACTGAGAGGTTTCCTATCCAGAGATGGCTGGCTGCATCTGGCAGAAGGCTGTCTTGGTGAGGAGGATCCAGGAGGCAGCAGGGAGACAGGGAGATGGGGGGAGGTGGCTCTGGAGGTTTTCCCAGGGAAAGAAGTGTGGCTCTGAGTTCAGGCAGTGGAGGGAGTGGAGGGACAGCCTGTGGAGATCTTTAACAGGAGCAGGTGATCGGCTCTGCTTACCATCAGCGCGGTGGGGAGAGGTCCGTGGGGGCAGAAAGGTGGCAGTGCTGCTGGGCATGGTGGGGATGGGAGGGGTGTGAGAACTATGGGACAGAAGGCCACCTGGTTGTTCAGGTGGCTGAGGGAGTGACTTATTCTGATATGGCTGAGAAAATGAGAAGATGTCCTTGTTGAGCACACAGTGTTGGCAAACCTCGCTGTTTTATCAGTTCCTCTTTTCCTCTCTGGGCCGGCGCCTTTTGCTCAATGCTCAGTAGCGGTCACTGGGAGACAGCGCTGCTTCCTCTTTGCTATGCAGCCTGAGACAATATCCTGCTACTTCCTCTCCTTCTCCTGGCTGTGGAGGGCAAGCGAGTAGACAGTGTTTTTGTTTCCCCGTCATAAAGATTGATATGCCTTCCCATTTATGATCTTTTTCAGATCCAACACCTGCAGCTCTCCCTCAGAATTCTCAAGTTGGTTAAATTAAAGCTCTAGCCCTGTGAATGGGCCAAATATGTCATAAAAGATTTCCTAGCGCTGCCTTTTGTTAGCAAAATTAATCAATCCGATAAAATCGACACTTTTAGATAAGTGTTGCATAAGAATTCAGACTTTGTTATCCCCAACGGAAGTGGATATGAGACTGTAAAAAGGAAGATAAAAAATTATATCTTCTTTTGAGTGAGTTATTTGATCTCCCTGCTGTTTTATTTACTTGTCAGAAAAGGGAGAACAGGTCCTTTGCACTCTTGCATGAAAACCCAGTACAGTGTCAGTATCATTTGCTATATAAATGGGACCTTCCGGGAAGGGCTTAGGATACTCGTAAGGGTAAATCAATATTAACTATTCCGATTAGTTACATTTAAGGAAAATTCTCACTTGCGTGTTTAAATTACTATTCCTATTTTAATTTATTGGTGGAAGGTCAAATTACGGACTTTATCACACATCCAGAGGAAATTGTCCGTCTGAGGGGCCTTTGAAGCCTCTCCTCTCCTCCTTCCGCGCCCAGGGGCCTGGGAGACAAACTCAGATAAAGGGAAGGATTGCCGCCCTGCTGGGCCTCACCGGGCTAAGTGGGATCGCCTTGGAAGAGGATGGTTAGCTTTTACCTCTGTGCAGCAAAGAACTTCTTTAAATCATTTTAAGTGACTATTTCCTTTTCTTATGGTCCCTTGTTAAGTAAATCCTTTGTAAAAATGGTCCAAATGTGAAGAAACTTCCTATCTAGAAAGGAAAAATTTGGACTGGCGAACTGTATACATATCAAAACCTGAAAAGTGTTAAAAACACCTGAAAAGTGTTAAAAACTTTTTTTTCTATCCAAAGAATAACTGAAAAGAAATTTGGAAAATAGAGAAAAGTGATTAAAAGAAAGAAGAGACCACCCAAAGATTTCTTTTCTTAAAATATCAGCTGCTGACAATTTGCTTTATTTCGTTCCTATCTTTTCATTATGCATAGTATTGTCCCCCTCCCCCATTGTAAAAATTGTAATAAAATATATATAACAAAACATTTATTATTTTAATCATTTGTAAATGTACAATTCAGTGGCATTAAGTACATTCACAAAGCTGTGTAGCCATTACCACTGTCTATACCTAAAACTTTGTCGTGATCCCCAAGATAAGCCCTGTACTCATTAAACAGTAACTCCCCTTCTGTCCTCCGCCCCCAGCCTCTGGCAGCCTCTGTTCTGCTTTCTGTCTACTATTAAAGGTCCCTTATGTAAATGGAATCATGCAATCGTTGGTCTTCTGTGTTTGGCTTATTTCACTTAGCATAATGCTTTCAAGGTCCATCCATGTTGTAGCATGTGTCAGACTTTCACTCCTTTTTATAGCTGAATGTTATTCTCTTGTGTGTATATACTATATTTTGTTTGTCCATTCCTCTATTGATGGACACTTGAGTTGTTGCCTTTGGATTATTGTGAATGATGCTGCTATGAACTTGGGTGTACAAATATCTATTCAAGTCCCTGCTTTCACTCCCTTTGGGTCTATACCTGGGGTTGGAATTGCTGGGTCATATGGTAGTTCTATGTTTAATTTTTTGAGAAACCACCAAACTATTTCCCACAGCGAATGCACTGTTTTACATTCTTACCTGCAGTGCAGTAGGGTTCCAATTTCTCCACATCCTCTCCAACACTTGCTTTCCTTTTTCTCATAGTTATCCTAGTAGGAATGAAGTGGTATTTCTTTGTGGTTTTGATTTGCATTTCCCTAATAACCAGTGGTGTTGAGTATCTTTCATGTGCTTATTGGCTATTTGTATGTCTTCTTTGGAGAAATGTTTATTTGAGTCTTTGCCCAATCAGGTTGTTTTTATTGTTGTTGTTGAGTTGTAGGAGTTTTTTATATATTCTGGATATTAATCCTTTGTCAGATATATGACTTACAAATGTTTTCTTCCATTCTGTAGGTTGTGTTTTCACTTTCTTGATCATATCCTTTGATGCATGAAAGTTTTTAATTTTGATGAAATCCAATTTATTTATTTTTTCTTTTGTTGCCTGTGCTTTTGGTACCATATCCATGAAATTGTTGCCAAATCCACTGGCATGAAGATTTTCCCCAGTGTTTTCTTCTAAGAATTTTATAGTTTTAGCATTTAGGTCTTTGATCCATTTTTAGTTAATTTTTATATATGGTGTAAGTTAGGGCCTAACCTCATTCTTTTGCATGTGGATATCCAGTTTTCCCAGCACATTTGTTGAAAAGACTGTCCTTTCCCCTTTTACTCTTGTCAAAAGTCAATTGACCATATACGTGTGGGTTTATTTTTGGGTTTTCTGTTCTGTTCCATTGCTCTCTGTGTCTGTCCTTATGCCACCGCACTGCTTTGTTTACTGTACCTTTGTAGTAAGTTCAAAGTCGGAAAGTTGAGTCCTCCAACTTTATGCTTCTTTTTCAAGATTATTGTGGCTATTTGGGGCCCCTTGTAATTCCATATGAATTTGAGGATCTGCTTTTCCATTTCTGCAAAAGATGGGTGTTGGAATTTTGCTAAAGATTGCATTTAGCCTGTAAATTGCTTTGGTAGCATGGACATCTTGAGAATGTTAAGTATTACAGTCCGTGAACATAGATGTCTTTCCTTTTATTTAGATGTTCTTTAGTTTCTTTCATCAATGTTTTGTAATTTTCAGTATACAGATCTTTCACCTCCTTTGTTAGATTTATTTCTAAGTATTTAATTCTTTTAGATGTTAATATAACTGGAATTTCTTTCTTAATTTCCTTTTCAGATTGTTTTGCAGGTGTATAGAAACAACTGATTTTTATGTGTTGATCTTGTACCCCACAACTTTGCTCACTTCAGTTCCCCCCCCAAACATATAATGGTAATCATGAGGTATTTATAGTATTGGTTTCTGCTTTTATTACTTAACATTTTACGTAGCAGTTCTTCATGTAACCATCACTCTGTTGTTGACCCTTGAGACTGGTTTAAGTTGTCCTCCTTATAGATAAATAACCCTGGTGTGAACATCCTTGATCTTCCTTGCACTTTGTCTGTATTTTCAGTCTTTTCCTCATGAGAGGTTCCCAGGTGTGACATTACTGGATCAGAGGGCATGAACACTTTACAACCTTTTGTTGTACATTGCCATATTCTTTTCCAAAAGAGTTTGTACAGTTTACACAGGTGTCAGTGGCTAACTTTGCTCTCTCATTTTAAAATATATTTGGAACTTAGTAGGATAGAAATGGTGTTTTAGGGGCTGGCCCCGTGGCCGAGTGGTTAAGTTTGCGCACTCTACTTCGGTGGCCCAGGGTTCGGATCCTGGGCGTGGACATGGCACCACTAGTCAGGCCATGTTGAGGTGGTGTCCCATATGCCACAACTAGAAGGACCACAACTAAAAATATACAACTATATATTGGGGGGATTTGGGGAGAAAAAGCAGGAAAAAAAAAAGTTGGCCACAGTTGTTAGCTCAGGTGCCAATCTTAAAAAAAAAAAAAAAAAGAAATGGTATTTTATTCTTGTTTTCATATGTGAGATTTAACATTTTTCCTTAAGTGTATTAAACAGTTGTGATTTTGTGTTTGAATTATGCCTGTATATTTTTTCTGTTTGCCTCTTGTGATTTTTAATGCTTTCTTTTTGATTTTCAGGAGTTTTTAGTATTAATAAAGATGTTATTAATTAACTCTTACCTATCATATTTGCTACAAATAAGTCTTCAGCATTTGTTGTTTGTCTTTCCATTTTAGTTGCTTTTTTTTTACTTGTAGAAGTTTCTAATTTTATATAGTCAAACTCTTTGATTGTTTTTCTTTGTGATTTCTTTATCTCTGGAAGCATTTAAAAATAATCTTGCATAAGCATTTATCAATGTTAACAGAAATCAAAGTAGAATATGAAAATTGTACCCACAATCTTCCCAATGCATCAAAGTAAGTGTTTTTTCCCCTAGGATCCCTGTCAGTCTTTCAGACGTGGACATAATTTGAGGTGGTTGTTATCACAACATTGACACTATTCTGTGTTCTAGGCTTTTCTGTTTATTTTTCAAAAAAATGTTCCAATAAATGTTTCCAGTAAGTCACCTGACAGCATCCTTGATGCATCTTTCTCCCAGACTCCCTCTGTTTCCTCCTCCTTTTTAAACACTTTCTATTTCCTTGTTTCTGTTTTAGCCAATGCTGTCTGCTTAGAGCCCACCTGGGGCTCCCTTGGCCCTGCCTCCCTCCCTAGGATTGGGTGGAATGCCACATCTCAAGTGACTTGGCTGCTGCCAAGCTGACTCTTACAAGATGTGTGTTCCCGACCAGCTTTGTGGCAAACTAGTTCTGTGGTCTTGGGCAGCTCACTTTATCTCTCTGAGTTGATATTTTTTCCTCTGTAAAATGGGAGCTGATAAGTTCAGCCTCACAGTGTTTGTTATGAGGGAGCATTGACATGGAGCCTAGTATGTAGTAGGTGCTTAGTAATAACAGCTGTAATGTGGTGCACCTACTGTGTGCTTGGCACTATACTAGGGATTTCCCGTACACAATCAATCAGATCCTCACAGTTACCCCAGGGGTAGGTTTTGTATCTGACTCAACTGGTGAGAAAAATAAGGCATAATAAATATTGGCTATTTTGAATTCTACTATTCCAAACCTAAAACTTATACTCTGTTGGTTTATGTCTTTTACATGAGTTATACATCTGTATACACGCATAGCTTCTTTTTTTTTTACACTTATCTGAAATCATTTTTGTGTGTCGACGAAGGTCAGCCTGCATGCAGTCAGCATGTCTGAGCCCAGCTTGCTCTGTGACATACCACAGCTGCGAGGGGAGTCTGGGGGAGGTGGTGGGGTGCTGGGAACAGGAGAAGTGCTTGGATGTGTTCCAGGTCAGCTCCTGCCTGCACTGCTGAGCTGTGGGGCCAGGCTCAGGGCTCTTCCTGACATCTCTGGTTGGAGTCCCTTGTGCTCCTGGAACCCGGACACCGGTCTAGATCTGAAACCCGTAGCAGGAGGGGCTTCTAGTCCCCCTGGGGGCTGCTAAACTCTACTTCGCTGCCAGAAGCCAAGATGCCCCAGTATGTGGCATGCTCAGGAAGGCAGCAAGACCACCTTCTCTTGAACCTGGGAAAGGGCCGGACCTCCAGCCTAACAGGCCTTTATGTTTTGTTACAATACATTGCCCAAAAGGGTTTGGATGAAAAATAACTGAATTTCCAAAAGCTTTGTGGTTAATTGCTAGAATTCTCAGTGCACGCTTTTACCCTTCTTTGTCCCTCTGGGCCTTGGGCTCGTGGAGCGTCAGCAGGGATTATGCACATGTGTTGGGTCCCAGCTCGTGGTTGAGTCCTTGTTCGCTGATTTTTGTGGCTAGAGCCCTCCCTTCAGACTGAGAATGGACTCTTCCTCTCACGCTCTCCTCCTCCATGGGAGAGGCCTGACTCGGGACTCCTACAGACCAGCCACTTATTCCCTGGGCCCCCTGGCAGCCCCGGGCAAGTCACTTGGCTTCTCTGAAAATAGGAATCAGAGCCCCTGCTTGTGGGGTGTTGAGATCACATGGAGAGCATGTAGCACAGTGCTGGCGCAGAGCCGGCGCTGAGCCATCAGCTCCTTTTCTTTCTTTTTCCCCTGGTTTTCTTTTCTTTTGTGTCTTTCTTCTTCACTGTTTTTATGTCTTCCCTTCTGTCTCCTCACTACTCCTTTTCTTTTTCATTCTTTTTTCTTCCTCCCTCCCTCTCCAAACTCTCTGCTCTCCACCTGGGTGTTGCCCTTCCCAAGGGAAATCTCTGAGTCCTGCCATTTCTGCAGGGGGAGCATGGCCTGGCTGAGCTGCTCTGGAGTTGACTGGGGAGTGGGTCTCAGGCCCTGTTTGGAGTCTCCCCTGTGAACTTGCATCATCTTGTCACATTGACCTTTGGGCAGCCAGTGGCTCCTGAGGTTATTTAACTTGCTCTTTAGGGAACTCCAGCTTCTCAGAGTTACTTCCTCTCATCTTAAAAAAATATATATCTTATTTTCTTTAAGGGCTCACCCCCAAGCAGGTCAGGAGCAGTGTGGTATGGAGTCAAACACCACCTCAAACAAGTGCCTCCCCCGGCTTCTAAGGAGTGTATTGTATACTTGGGAGGAAAGACTAACTGATGGAAGCAGTAACAGTGGGAGATTCGCCTAGCAGGTACAGACTAGAGCTGAAGTGGCTTCCTCAGAGCAGCATGGGGACTTCCAAGGAAACAGAATTTGCTTCCAGCTTGGGGAGTCAGGAATTTGAATTGGTTTTAGAAGGGCAAGTGATAACTAAGTAGGGATGAGGTTCAAAATATGTGATGGAGGTCAGGGCACCGACCACTCAGAAGGGATGCAGCTGACTGGTGGCGGTCCTGGTTCTAAGGGCTGTTTCCAAGCTCCCCACAGCACTTTTCCACACGTTAACGTGGTGTAGGAGACGACCCTGCAGTGTAGGTCATGCTGTCTCCTGTTAGGGAAAGGGGGGCTGAGTGAGGTGGAAGAACTAAATCAACTGTGGGTTGGAAATTAGTCCTGGGTCTCTTGCTCAAAGTCCCATCTCTGTGCCTTGCCTCAGGGCACCTCTCACCAAGGTTAGATTTGGATGGGCAGAGGAGGGGAAGGAGGTGAGGGCAGCAGTGGGAGTATTTTAGTGCTAGGCAATGGCTTGAGTTTTTACCTTATTTCCAGGAGGTTTGATGAGGTGAGTCAGTGTGAGGAGGCTGGGGCAGACCATAGTGGGCTTTGTGAAACAGCCTGGATGCTGGGCTTCATCCATGGAGTAGTCATGGAGCCCCTGAAGTGTGGAGGGGAGAAGGCTAATGCCTCAAAGTGGTGCTGCTGGAAGGTCATCATAGCTGCAGTCGGTGCCTGGTGCAGGGCCATGCTTAGACTTTGGAGAGCTGTTGGGTGGCCTGGGGTGATGAGGGCCTGACCCAGGGTGGACTTCATTGAGAATGAAGATAGGGGATGGATTGGAGCCAGATCCTAAAAGAAGAACTGACCAGATGCAGTGACTGATGAAGACATTGGTGACCATGGAGCCAACAATGACTCCAGAGACCAGAGGAATGTTGTCCCGTGATCAGAAACCTGGAAGCTAGGGTTGAGAAGCCACTTGCTGGTACAGGATAGGATAGGATGAGAGTGCTGAAAAGGGGTCTTGGCTGAAGACATAGATTTGGGAATGGTCCACAGAGAAGCCTTGGTGCAGGTCATCAGAGTGCAGGGGGTTCCTGGTGGACAGCGTCCAGGAGGAGAAGAGCTGGGCTCTTAGGGTGTTCTTGGGAGAGACCTGCAGTGGATGGGGGCAGAAGAAAGACTTCTCAAGAAGGCAAAGGATAGCTGGGGGCCATGGGAATAAAAGTTTAGGGTTGTGGGTAAGAAGGTTGAGGAGCCAGCTGTTCGATGGTCACGTGGGTCAGATGTCACAGGGGAGAAGAGAGTCCAAAGGAAGAACATTGACTTGACCACTGCAGAGTTGCTGTTGACCTTCAGGAACTTATTTCTGTTCTTTGCCCCTCCCCTATTCCTCTTACTGTCACACTTAGTTGGTACCCCAGCCCCTCATGCCTCATTGCTCTGGGAGCCGTTTGTTTGTTATGCAACCTCCATGGAGCTGGACACAGAAGAGATGCTTAGTAAATGTCCCTTGGCTTGAAAGGGAAAGAGATTGAAGTGACATTGTAAGGAAAAAGGCATAAGCTCCTGGTGAGTAAACAGAAGTGGTATTCATTTTGAAGTGTGAGTGGAAAGAGAAATTGGATGTTGATTGAAAGTGGTGGCAGAGGAGGGGAGGTGTATCAGCAAAAGTTTTTTCCCCCAAGAGACGAGAAATCTGGGAATGTTGAAAGGCAGCAGGCGTGAGTCCAGAGATGAAACTGGAGGGGCTGGTGAAGCGAGGCTGGGGGTGGGGAGTGGTGAGACAGCAGAGTTCCTTTAGACATGGCAGGGAGACCAGATGGCAGTGGATTCTTTCTTAGACTCTTCTCTACCATTTTCTCTTTTTGGAGTGGATCCTTCGCTCTGTTTCCCATTGGGTGCCACAGTGGTGAAATGTGATGGAAGGACCGGGGTCTTAAGGAAGATAAAGAAGGCAATATTACTCAGAGTGAGGGACTCATACCACATGTCAGGCAAGAGGAGTCTGGGGTTGTACTTGGATGTGGCAAAAATGCGTGGGGAGGATTCTGAGAAGATGGAGGAGTAGGAAGCACTAAGAATCTGTCTCCACCTAGACGACAGTTACACTGGCAGAATCTGTCTGATAGAACCATTTTGGAACTCTGGGGTCTATTGAAGGCTTGCAGCTTCCAGGGGAAGGCTGAACTGGTAAATTGCAGTTAATTTTGGTCAATTTCAGCTCTTAGCACAGTAGGCTACCCTTCCCCAACCTCTCAGCTGGTGGCAGGCAGCTGTGCATGTGTTCCTGGAGCAGCTTGCGCACAGCTCAAGGGAGCTGGAGTGGGCAAAAAGGGCCCTGTCCTCTAAATACCAGGGATCTGTGCTCTCTGATCCCTGGTTGCTGCTTCTGATTACAGAGGTTCAGATGAACAGGCAGGCAGCCATTTTGCACCATCCCCATTTTTGCAAGCCTCTCCCCCTCTGGCTGAAGTGACTTCTGGGGATTTAAAGGACTAGTACTCTTTTTAATCGTCCCCTCATTTTTCTTTTATCTCCCCTTTCAGGAATCAGACCTTAAAGACTAGGACATTCAGAAATAATTGCATATACAGGGAAAATTAGAAAGTGACTGTGCCTGCCACGGATAAGATGCTCAGATAAGGGGGCCAGCCCTGTGGTGCAGCTGTTAAATTCGCACATTCCGCTTCAGTGGCCCAGGGTTCACCGGTTTGGATCCCAGGTGTGGACATGGCACCACTTGGCAAGCCATGCTGTGGTAGGCATCCCACATATAAAGTAGAGGAAGATGGGCACGAATGTTAGCTCAGGGCCCGCCTTCCTAAGCAAAAAGAGGAGGATTGGCAGCAGTTAGCTCAGGGCTAATCCTCCTCAAAAGAAAAGATAAATAAATAAAAAAGAGAAAAATAAAAAAAGATGCTTGGATAAGACCTGAGAAGACCTTAAATTTACACCTTAGGCTGAGTTTCAGCACAGAGACAGCCTCCAACAATCAAAAAAAACCAAAAACAGTAAATAAAAATAATGACAAAAAACGGGAAACCCTGGGGAAGGGGAAGAATCTGATCTCCAGAGTTACCATATTATTAGGTTCAAATGTCCAGTTTTCAACAAAAATCACATGGCATATAAAGAAACAGGAAAGTATAGCCCAATCAAAGGAAAAAAATAGATCAATAGAACCTGTCCCTGAAGAAGATCCGATGGTGAATATAGTAGACAAAGACTTTAAAACAGCTGTCTTAAAGGTGCTCACAGAACTAAAGGAAAATGTGGAGAAAAGCTGGAAAGCAACATATGAACAAAATGGAAATATCAATAAAGAGGTAGAAAACCTAAAAAGAAACATAAAAGAAATTCTGGAGCTGAAAAGTACAATAACTTAAATAAAAGTTAAATAGAGGGATTCAAAGGCAGAGTTGAGTAGGCAGAAGAAAGAATTAGCAAACTTGAAGATAGGACAATGGAAATAATCAAGTCTGAGGAACAGAAAGAAAAAAATTGAAGAAAAGTGGACAGAACATAAGGGACCTGTGGAACACCATTAAATGGACCAACATATGCATTGTGGAAGTCCCAGGAGGAGAAGAGAGAAACGGGCAAGAGAATATTTGAAGCAATAATGGCTGAAAACTTCCCAAGTTTGATTAAAGACATTCATATAAACATCCAGGAAGCCCAATGAACTCCAAGTAAAATGAACTCAGAGACCTACACTGAGACATGTTATAGTCAAACTTTCAAAAGACAAAGAGAAAATCTTGAAAGCAATGAGAAGCGGCTAGTCACAACAAGGGATCCTCAATAAAATAATCAGTAGATGTCTCGTCAGAAACTATGGAAGCCAGAAAGTAGTGGGCCCATATATTCAAAGTGCTCAAAGAAAAAACCACCAAGCAAGAATCCTATATCCAGCAAAACTATCCTTGAAAAGTGAAAGAGAAATTAAGACATTCCCAGATAAACAAAAGCTGAGGGAGTTCATTACTGGTAGACCTGCCTTACAAGAAATGCTCGAGAAAGTCCTGCAGAGTGAAATGAAAGGACACTAGATAGTAACTTGAAGACGTATGGTGAAATAAAGATTTCAATAAAGGTAAATACATGGGCAATTGTAAAAGCTAATATTCTAAGAATACTTTGTAACTCCACTTGTGTTTTCTACATGGTTTAAGAGACTGATAGATATAAAAAACAAAACAATTTGTCTAAAAGCTAGTATTATTGTAACTTTGGTTTGGAACTCCACTTTTTGTTTTCTACATGATCTAAGACACTAATGCATTTAAAAAATTGTTAGTTTATATTTTTAGGCACACAATATATAAAGATGTAATTTTGTGACATCAATAACAGAAAGGTATGGGGACTGAGCTGTAAAAGAGCAGAGTTTTTTTATGTTACTAAAGTTTAGCTAGTGTATAGTAAAATTAGAGAGTTATAACTTTAGGATGCTAAATGTAATCTCCATGTTAACCAGAAGAAAATAGCTGTAGAATATATACAAAAGAAAATGAGAAAGGAATTTAAACATTTTGCTGCAAAAAATCAACTAAACACAAAAGAAGACAGTAATGCAGGAAAAGAGGCAAAAAGGCTTATAAGGCATATAGAAAACAAATAGCATAATGACAGAAGTAAGTGCCTCCTTATTAGGTATTTCTTTAAATGTAAATGGATTAAGCTCTCCAATTAAAGGACAGAGATTGGTAGAATGGACAAAAACACATTTATCCAACTATATGCTGTCTACTAGAGGCTTACTTTAGGTCCAAATAACACAAATAGGTTGTAAGTGAAAGGATGGAAAAAGATATGTCATGCAATTAGTAACCGAAAGAGAGCAAGGGTAGCTATACTAATATTAGAAAAAATAGACTTTAAATTTAAAAAGATTACAAGAGACAAAGAAGGACATTATATATTAATAAAAGGTTCAGCAAGAAGGTGTAACAGTTATAAGCATGTACACACCTAATGACAGACCATCAAAATATATGAAGCAAAACCTGACAGAATTGAAGGTAGAAATAGACAGTTTCACAACAATAGTTGGAGATTTCAGTACCCCACTCACGATAATGGATAGAGCAATGAGACAGAAGATGAGTAAAGAAATAGAGGACTTAGTTCAATCAACCAACTAGATCTAACAGACGTATGCACAACAGTCTACCCAACTTAACAGCCAACACTCTCTTCTCAAGGTCACATGGGACATTCTCCAGGATAGACCGGGTGTTAGACCACAAATTAAATCTTGGAAGATTTTAAAAAAGGATATCATACAAAGTATCTTTTCTAACCACAACAGGAAGTACAGTCATGCGTCACTCAACAACGGGATATGTTCTGAGAAATGCATCATTAGGTGATTTCATCAGTGTGCGAACATCATAGAGTATACTTAACGTAAACCTAAATGGTATAGCCCACTACACAACTAGGCTATATGGTATTAATCTTATGGGACAACTGTCATATATACAATTCACCATTGACCAAAATGTTGTTATGCAGTACACGACTGTAGTTAGAGATCAGTAACAGAAGTAAAATTGGAAAATTCACAAATTTGTAGAAATTAAACAACACAACCAGTAGATCAAAGAAGAAATCATGGGGGAAATTAGAAAGTACTTCGAGATGAATGAAAACGAAAACATACCAAATTTATGGGATGCAGCAAGAGCAGTGCTAAGGGGGAAATTTATAGCTATAAATTCTTGCATTAAAAAACAAGAAATAGGGGCCAGCCTGGTGGTGCAGTGGTTAAGTGCACACGTTCCGCTTCGGCGGCCTGGGGTTTGCCAGTTCAGATCCCGGGTGTGGACATGGCACCACTTGGCAAGCTATGCTGTGGTGGGCGTCCCACATATAAAGTAGAGGAAGATGGGCATGGAGGTTAGCTCAGGGCCAGTCTTCCTCAGCAAAAAGAGGAGGAGGGGCAGCAGTTGTTAGCTCAGGCCTGGTCTTCCTCAAAAACAACAAAAAAAGATTGAAAAAAAACACAAGAAATATCTCAAATCAGCAACGTAACTTTACAGCTTAAGTAGCTAGAAAAAGAAGAAAAAACTAAACCCAAAAGTAGCAGAAGAAAGTTAATAATACAGATTAGAGCAGAGATAAATGAAATGGAAAAATAGTAGAGAGAAATCAATGAAACCAAAAGTTGGGTATTTGAAAAGATCAACAAAATTGAAAAACTGTTGGCTAGATGGAGTAAGAAAAAAAGAGAAAACTCAAATTGCTAAAATCGGAAATGAAGATGGGGATATTACTACCGATTCTACAAAAATAGAAAGGGTTATAAGAGTACAATGAACAATTGTACACCAACAAATTGTATAATCTAGATGAAATGGACAAATTCCTAGAATACAAAACCTACCAAGACTAAATCATGAAGAAATAGACAATCTGAATAGACCTAGAATTTTAAGGAGATTGAATCAGTAATCAAAAATCTCCTGACAAATAAAAGCCCTGGATCTGATGCCTTCACTCGTGAATTGAGCATTTAAAGAAGAACTAATGCCAGTCCTTCTTAAACTTTTCCAAAAAATTGAAGAGGAGAGAATATTTCTTAACTTATTCTATGAGGCCAGCATTATCCTGGTACCAAAGCTGGACAAAGACACTACAAGAAAAGAAAACTGTAAACTAATATTCCTTATGAACAATGGTGCAAAAATCCTAAACAAAATACCGGCAAAACAAATTCAGCAGCATACTGAAAGGATTATACACCACAGGCAAGTGGGATTTATTGCTGGAATGCAGAGATGGTTCAACATACAAAAATCATTCAATGTAATATGCCACAGTAACACAATGAAGGGGGAAAAAACCCCATGATCATCTCAGTTGATGCTAAAAAAGTGTTTGACAAAATTCAGTACGCTTTCATGACGAAAACACTCAACAAACTTGGAAGAGAAGGAAACTAACTCAACATAATAAAAGCCATATATGAAAACCCCACAGCCATGGTGAAAGACTGAAAATTTTTCCTCTAAGATCAGGAACAAGACAAGGATTCCTACTTTCGCCATTTCTGTTCTACATAGTACTAGAAGTTCTAGCCAGAGCAATTAGGCAGGAAAAAGAAATAAAGGCATCCAAATTAGAATGGAAGAAGTAAAATTCTTTGTTTGCAGATGATATGATCTTATATGTAGAAAACCCTAAATATTCCACACACAAAAAAACTCTCTGAGAGGTAATAAATGAATTCAGCAAAGTAGCAATATACAAAGTTAACATGAAAAAATCATTTGCATTTCTATACACTAACTGAACAATCTGAAAATAAATTACAAAAACAAATCTATTTACAATAGCATCAGAAAAGAATATACAGTACTTAGGAATGAACTTAAGCAAGAAGATGAAAGACATATAGTGAGAGTGACAAAACATTGCTGAAAGAAATTAAAGAAGATATAAAGCAATGGAAACACATCTCATGTTCATGGATTGGAAGACAATAGCATTAAGATGTCAGTACTCCCCCAAGCAATCTACAGATTCAGTACAATCCCTCTCAAAATCCCAATCATGTTTTTTGCAGAAAGAGAAAAAAACCCATCCTTAAATTCATATGGAGTCTCAAGTTTCCCCAAATAGCCAAAACATTCTTAAATAAAGAACAGAACTGGAAAATTCATACTTCCTGATTTCACATCTTACTACAAAGCTACAGTAATCAAAACAGTGTGATAGAAGCTGAAAGACAGACAACTATACCAACAGAATAGAACAGAGAGCCCAGAAATAAACCCTTGTGTATATGGTCAAATGAATTTTGTCGGAGGGGCCAAGATCAACAGGGAAGGACAGTCTTTTCAACAAATGTTGCTGGGAAAACTGGATAATCACATGCAAAAGAATGAGGTTGGACCCTTTCCTCACACCATATACAAAAGTTAGCTCAAAATGGATCAAAGAACTAAATGTAAGACCTAAAACTATAAAACTCTCAGAAGAAACTACAGGGCAAAAACTTGATGACACTGGCTTTTGCAATGGTTTCTTGGATATGACCAAAGGCACAGGTAACAAAAGAAAAAATAGATAAATTGGACTTCATGAAAATTTTTAAAATTTGTACATCAAAAGACAATATCAACAGAGTAAAAAGGCAACCCATAGAATGGGAGAAAATGTTGTAAATCGTATAGCTGATGAGGGATTGATTCAGGAAATATAGAGAACTCTTAAAACTGAAGAACAACAACAAAAAATTACCCAATTCAAAAATGGAAAGGACTTGAATAGACATTTCTTCAAAGACGATATACAAATGGCCAATGAGAACATCAAAAAAATGCCAACGTCACAAATCATTAGGGAAATGTAAATCACAGCTACAGTGAGGTACCGCTTTACACCCATTAGGATGGCCACTGTCCAAAAGCAAGAAAATAACAAGTGTTGGCAAAGATATGGAGAAATTGGAACCCTTGTGCCTGTTGGTTGGAATGTAAAATGGGGCAGCCACCATGGATACAGTATAGTGTTTCCTCCAAAAATTAAAAATAGACTTACCATGTAACAATTCCACATCTGGATATATACCCAGAGAATTAAAAGTAGGGTCCCCAAGAGATATTTGTACACCCCTGTTCATAGCAGCATTATTCACAATAGTCAAAAGAGGAAGCAACTCAAGTGTCCATCAGTGGATGAACTGGTAAAACAAAACGTGGTCTGTACATGCAATGGAGTGTTATTCAGCCGTAAAAAGGAGTGGAATTCTGGCACATGCTACAACATGGATGACCCTGGAGGGCGTTATGGTACGTGAAATAAGCCGGGCACAAAAGGACAAGTACTGTATGATTCCACTTCCATGAGGTCCTTGGAGTAGTCAGAATCATGGAGAGGACGAGAATGTGGGATGGGGGTTGCCAGGGGCTGCGGGAGGGGAGAATGGAGAGCGGGTGTTTAATGGGGACGGGGTTTCAGTTTTACAAGATGAAAAGAGCTGTGGAGATGGATGGTGGTGATGGTTGCACAACAGAATACAAGTATTTAATCCCACTGAACTACACGCTTAAGTATGGTTAAGATGGTAAAGTTCATGTTATGTAGATTTTACCACTATAAAAAAAAATGGAAAAAACTGCTTGGAGTTACCTGAGAAAGTTTTTCCTTTTTTGCGTATCTTTGAGTCTCTTCTATTAAGTTAGGACAGCGTGTCAACTTGATGCTATTGTGTCTTCAGTGTTTCCCTGACTTTTTAACCAGGCTCAGAGCCTTCAGCAGGGAATAGTATCTAGCTAGAATTTAATAGCCTTCTTTTGTTTCCTTTGTGTTTATTTTTGTAGCTACAGTAGTAGATTTCTTGTCCCCTGAAGGGGACTGTGGTTGGTTAATCAAAAGTCTGTGAAAGTAGAGAATCATAAAAAATGACATATTCATGTCCTTAAACATAATATTTTAAGTTAAAACATATAAACGCATGTTTACTCAATAATATCAATAAATAGAAGTTGTTCCGAGGGGACAAAAAATGTTCTCAGCAGTGTGCCTCCCTGTTGTCGTTAGCACGACACTATTGGCAGTTGGTCCAGACTCATCCAGGGTGTCTTGGCTGTGTGGGCAGTTTTGTTCTGAATTTGGGCCCATCTCTTCTTCTTCATGCTGTTTTTTTGAGGCGTGTATGATTTCTGCATCATCTATAATTTCAATTTTATACAAATAACACATAATCCATATGTTATTAATTTATTTGGTGTGAATTCAGTAGAGTAGCAATATTCTGTATTTTCTTCTTGGTCAGAATTTATGTTTTTAAAAACTCTAGGATTTGTTTATTTGCCAGTAACAAAAAGTTGTAATTTGTGAGTTCCAGTGGCCACACCTTAGCCAGCCACTGTCATCATTTTGGCTTTTTTCTCTCCAGGTGTGGGATGCTTTCTTTTTTGTGCAGTTGTTTCTCCTGGTAGCATCTTATAAAGTAGAATAGTTCCACCAGTGTTTTAGAGGTATTGTCCAGTTAAATTTCCTAGGGAAACTTCAGTAAATGACTTTAGTTCTCTTGGGCATTTCCTTTTTTTTTTTCAAGGAAGATCAGCCCTGAGCTAACATCTGCCAGTCCTCCTCTTTTTTCTGAGGAAGACTGGCCCTGAGGTAACATCCATGCCCATCTTCCTCTACTTTATATGTGGGACGCCTACCACAGCATGGCTTGCCACGTGGTGCCACGTCCGCACTGGGATCCGAACCAGTGAACCCTGGGCCGCTGAAGTGGAACGTGCGCACTTAACTGCTGCGCCACCGGGCTGGCCCCTCTTGGGCATTTTCGAGCAGCAGATAGCTTCTCTGCTCTGGTGCATGCCACAGGAACTCCATGGCTTTGTTACATCTGTCACTTGCTGCAAAAACGCTCTGCCCAGCCCAGCTTTTCTTCCAACACGAGCCCACTGACTGGAGCTCATAAGCTACACCCTAATGCACTGTCTACAATTTTGGTTTCTTTAAACTGAAGCAACATTTGCGCAGCAGTCTGAGTGCGAAATTTTTCTGTGTTGTCATAACCTCCCCTGAGGTCTTTTATAGTTTTCTTATCCACATCTAATTTAACACCAGTTTTTAAAGAGATTTGCCTTTATTATACCTTTCTAGCAAATTCAACTCAGTTCTCGTAGAAACAGCTACTTTCACAGCGTTGTTTTGTGATACTAAATTAAATTACAGTCACACTTATACTGGCATTTCCAAGTTTGTGGCATAAGCAGTGTGTCTCGGTCAGCTGGCAAAGGCAAAAGTACAGCAAGTGTTAGACTCTGAGCGTGGCCTTTGAGCCTCAAGCCATCTCCCAGTATGGGCATTCGGTCTGCAGGCTTCAGGCCCAGGCTGTGTGGAGCCGAGGGAATAGAGAGCTCAACCAATAAACATCCTTGAAGTGGCTGTGGTGGGGCGGGCTTCTACTGTATCTTTTATTTGTCGTACACGATACTAGTTTTCCATTTAGATAGCAATGTAAAATTGTTTTTCAGTAAGTGTACATAAGTAAGAGTGTGAATTATTTTGAAGAAGAAAACCTGAGAAAATTGTAGTTCAGGTGGTACACAGATTTGACAAACCTTGTAAGAGAGTCTAGGACCAATGACCTATATGTAGATAACGTGGAAACAGAGGCAGGTGGGATGGAACAGGGCAACCACAAAGTTTTGTCCTCCCCTCCCTGTGCCAAAGGCAGGGTCCATCTTCTGTTCTTGTGTTTTCAAAGACCAGTGGTGACATCTGAGAGAGTAGTCGTTGTCCCTGGTGAGGGATGGTGGAGGTGATCCTTGGGATGGCTAGCATAGTGGGAAGGACAGAGCTTTGGAACAGGGCTTTTGGAACAAGAGAGCAGTGTTCTGGGCTCCTTGCTTCTGCCATTTACTTCCCACATGACCCTTTAGCAGGCATTTAAATTCTCTATGCCTCAGTTTCTCCATCTCTAAAATGACTATCTAATCTCTCACATCATTACTATGAGGATTAAATGGGGTGATGTGTATGAAAGCATTTTGGCAAGTGCTGTGTGCATAGCATTTAATTAGTGTTTGGTGAATAAAGGAATGCTTCTTTTTCTTTTTAATCTGCTGAGGAAGATTCGCCCTGAGCTAACATCCACTGCCAATCTTCCTCTTTTTGTATGTGAGCCGCCACCACTGTATGGCCACCCACAGACAAGTTGTGTAGGTCCATGCCCAGGAACTGAACCCAGGCCGTCAAAGCAGAACACACTGAACTTACCCGCAAGGCGGTCGGGGCCGGCTCAGGAATGATTCTGAAGATGGGGGTGGTAACTCAGAGGGCTAAGGATACAGTAAGTTAATGCTTTATTTGAAAGTGATAGCAAACTGTAAGAATATTAAATACCATAATTATAACTATTATTTGTTTTGCATTCGTTTGAGAAATACATTACTGGAGGGCAGGGGTTTTGTTAATCTGTTTATAGGAATTAAATATGTTATGTTCTCTGATCTTTGAACATCAGCCACTTTGTCTCATGGATTTGAGAAGAGGCACACAATCTTGCCTCTAACCCAGGCTGATGGAGCATTTTCTCGTAATATTTTCAAGATGGATGGCAAACCCAGAGTTGGCTTTTAATCACAGCCCTACCACTCATTAGTTTGTGACTAGGAGCAAGCTGCAGAACCTAGCCAAGCTTAGGACCCTCCTCTGTGCAATGGGAGGAGCAGTAATAACAGCCACCTTGCAAAGTTGTGGTGAGGAGATGAGGAGTGAAAAATCGCTGACACAGATGCTGGTACCATAGGTAGATTACCCTGTCCCTTCCACTCACTGCATACAAAGAGGCACTTAAGAGCAGTTTTTAGAGTCAGGGTAAGGGAAAGGTGGCACTTACTGGAGGAAGCAGTGTTCAAAACTAGAAGTGGTGCAGGAATGTCTCCTGAAAATATATTTTATTACTATTATTTTTTTTTGAGAAAGATTAGCCCTGACCTAACTACTGCCAGTCCTCCTCTCTTTTGCTGAGGAAGCCTGGCCCTGAGCTATCATCGTGCCCATCTTCCTCTACTTTATATGTGGGACGCCTGCCACAGCATGGCGTGCCAAACGGTGTCATGTCCGCACCCGGGATCCGAACCGGTGAACCCCGGGCTGCTGAGAAGTGAAACGTGCGCGCTTAACCGCTGCGCCACCGGGCCGGCCCCCCGAAAATATATTTAGTAAATAAATGGATGGAAGTAGTTCAACCTTATATGACTTATTAAGGAAATACAAATTAAAATGAGGTAGATATAAAAACTCATGAGATTTTGATGTATGTGCAGTGAAATAGCCATCTCAGATGTTCATTGTGGTAGTGAAAGGGTAGCAAACCATTCAATGTATGCTTTTTCTTTGTAGTTGAGATATAATTAACAAACTATAAAATTCACTCTTTTATTGTGTACAGAGTTTTGCAACCATCACCACTAATTTCAGAAACCCTGTACCCGTTAAGCAGTTATTCCCTATTCTCTCTGCACCCTAGCCCAGGGAACCACCAGTTTGTGTTCTGTCCCAATGGATTTGCCTGTCCTTGATATTTCGTATAAATGGAACCACACAGTATGTGACCTTCCTTGTCTGACTTCTCTCATAGTAATGATGGACATTTGGGTTGTTTCCACCTTTCAGCTTTTGTGAATAGTGCTGCTATGAACATGCATGTACGTTTATTTGTTTGAGTACCTGTTTTCAGTTCTTTTGGGTATATTTTTAGGGAATATCTGGGTCAAAAGGTAATTCTGTGTGCTTCTTCATTTTTGAAATGGTTTTTGCTGGGTATGGAGTACTTAGCTGACTTTGCTTTTGTTTTGTTTTACTTTCAGTACTTTGAATGTTTCACCCCATTACCTTCTGGCTGCCGTGGTTTTGATGAGAAATCAGTTGTTAGTCTTATTGAGGTGGCTTCTACACAAATAGGTCACTTTTCTCTTGCTGCTTTCAGGGTTCTTTTTGTCTTTGGCTTCCTCTGTTTGATTATGATCTGTCCAGGTGTGGATCTCTTTGAGTTTAGCCTTCTTGGAGTTTATTGAGCTACTTGATGTGCAGATTAATATTTTTCTTCAAATTTGAGAAGTTTTTAAAGTTTATTCAGATATTCTTTCTGTGCCTTTCTCTCCTTTCTTTCTGGAATTCTTGTTGTGTGTGTGTTCAGATGCTTTATGATGTCTCGTATGTCTTTGAGACTGTGCTCATTTTTCTTCATTCTTTTTTCTTTGTTTTCCTCAGACTGGAGAATCTCAATTGATCTATCTTCAAGTTTGTTGATTCTTCTACTTGCTGAAATCTGATATTGAGCTCCAGTGGATTTTTAATTTCAGAGCTTGTATTTTTCAACTCCAGAATTTCTATTTGGTTCTTTTATGTAATTTCTAACTTTTTTTATATTCTCTATTTGGTGAGACATTGTTGTCTTCTTTCCTTTAGTTCTTTAGACATGGTTTCCTTTATTTCTTTGAACATACTTAAAACAGCTGATTTAAAATGTTTGTCTAGTAGGATTTCCTCAGAAACAGTTTCTCTTAATTCATTTTTTCCTTGTGTATGGGCCATACTTTTGTTTCTTTGCATCTATTGTGAATATTTGTTGAAAACTGGACGTTCTGAATAATATAATGTGGCAGTTCTAGAAGGCAGATTCTCTTCTTCCCCCACATTCCCATAGTTGTTAGCATTTGCTTTGTGACTTTTGTGAATTAATTGTATGAAGTCATGTGTGACCAGTCTCTGCTTATTTAGCTTAGTGATCAGTTAGTGATCAGACAGAGATTTCCTTAAATGCCTGGAACCAATAAGTCTCCGAATCTTTGCCAAAGGTCTCTATGTGCATGTTGGGGCATGTTTTCAATGCTCAGGCAGGCAGTTAATAACTTTGCCTTAACCTTGCATAGAACCTCAAGGTCAGCCAGAGATGAGAGCTTAGAGTCTTCTCATGGCTTTCTTGATCATGCACAGTGCCTTGGGCATGCCCACAGCCATATGCCTGCAAGTAGCCTTCTGGATTCTGAGGAATATGTCAGAGCTTTTCCAAGTCTCCCATGGAAGCCCCCAAGTTTTTCCTTCTAAAGTTTGTGGTCAACCTGTTGTTTGCCCAAAGTGTTATCCCATGCCTCAGATAGCCAATGATGTTAAACAATTGCCTTTGATGATTTTCAACAAATGCCCCTGAGGAAAAGCCTGTTTGCACTGGGCAAGCTCCAAAGCCGGTCAAATAAAGAGAACCTTGCAAGTGGGGTCTTCCAGGGAACACCAGAAAGGAAAAATAACGACAGTTCTCTGGGAAAGGCACTTTGATGGAACCCAAATTCATTCTGTCCTCTTTAGTGGCTGTCAAGCTCCTGGTTTCCACTCTAATTGCGAATGCTGGTTATTAAGGCTGCTGCAGAGTTAGAGAGGGGTGGATGGGAATAGGGCAAATTAAAATTCCACAGAGCCCCCTTATTCTTAGCGAAATTCAGCTGGTTTTCTTGAATAAACATTCCACAGATTGTTGCAAGCCTTTGGTTAATTTCCAGAGCTCTGAAAAAGTTGATTCTGATAATTTTTGCCAGTGTTCTTATTGCTTTTATGGAGGAGAGGCTTTCTGGATGTCCAGCAAAAGAAAAATCTTTTATTGATTTTTCCATGTATTTTGAGTCTTAAATGTATTCCCCATGAATTTATCCCAAAGCCAAGGCAAAAAAAAGAAAGAAAGAAAAGATCTGTCATATGTATCAACGTGTTTATCACAGTGTTATTTATAATAGTGAAACGTTTGAAACATTCTAAATGAGTAACACTGGGGGGAAAGCATGTAAATTCTGGGTTGCACTATTATGCAGCTGTTAAAAAGGGAAGAGGAGGCCTGAAGAGGTGGAAGTCTAACATAGAGGTGTGAGCCTTGATTCTAGAGTCAGATGGGCTGGGTTTGAATTTGGCTTTGAGATTTATAGCCAATGACTTAGAGCAAATTAGTTAGCCTCTCTAAGCTTCCATCTTTCATCAGTAAAATGGTGACAACTCCATAATGGTGGTGTGGGGTTTAAGTGAAAGCATCCAGGTTATATGCTTGGCTCAGCCAAGTGATTTATAATCATTGTTATTCTTGCTAGCATTCAACAGAAAATTCTTTATGATATAGTGGTAAATAAACTAGAAGGATATGAGATTGGATATATACTGTAACTAAAATATGGAAAAAATAATCCCTTGGCAATGCATGGAAAATCCAATGTGGAACAAAGCACACCACAGTGATGGAATTGTGGGTTGTTTATTTTCTCTTTTCCAATTTTTTTTTCAATGGAAAAGATAAATGTGTACTCATAGTAAGAATCTCTTGTTAAAGAGGCAGGCGCTCTCTGGGAGGGTCCAGGGAGGAGTGCCCTCCATGAGACACTGGGATGGTGGAGGTCTGCTTCCAGGTACGTCTTCAGGGACTTTGGTCACTGGTATTTCCTGAGTCTCTTTAGGAGGGTGGTGTGTATTTATTGGTCTTTTTCAAGGGAGTTTTTTATTCAGAGGCCTGGGGGCTAGGGTTCACTGCTGCCTCCTCAGGGAGGGTTCTGAAAGTGGAGTTTAAAACCCAGGGGCAGTCTTTTAAATTCTGTTGTTCAATACGAGGCATTTCCCTGTGGGACTTCTTTCGGAATATGATGACACTCTCTTCCTAGGTGCTTTTGAAAGGAAGAAAGGCGAGAACTCCGTCATGCTTGGTCCTCTGCCAGGTGCTCCATAGACATGCTCTCTGTCCATGATGACGATCTCGGTAACTGTGATGGGACTTGTTTTCCATTCCAGGTTCCGAGGTGCACCGATTATACCTGTGGCGGCCAAGCCTGGGGGACCGGAGGCCCCTGAAACAGAAGCTCCACAGGGCATCTCAGAGCTCATTGAGGTACTGTCAGCTTGAGTCTGGGTTGGCCTCTGGCTCCAGCCCTGCTCAAGCAGGGTCCTTTGTGTCTTGCTCAGCTCAGAGAGAGAAAGAAAGGCAGCCCCAGCCAGAGGACTCCGACCTGGCTCCTTTAACCCTCTCCCTGCTCTACCTTGGTGCCACCTCCCTCAAAAAGTTAAACCAAAACAGAACCAATGGTTTCTACCCTGTAGCCCATGGCTCTGCAGAGCTGTTCACACCCTGTCAGTCCTCCTTTTTTCTTTCTCTTGTCAAACAACTCCACAAAGCAGCCCCTCCAGTCTGGAACTCTGGGGCCATGTCATTCATTCCAGTACTTCAGATGGTACCAGCCTCTCCTGTGTGTCCTACCTGAGCTGGGACCAGCGAGGCAGGGTGAAGGAGATGGGCCCAGCAGCAGGGGCAGTGCAGTTTACATCCTTGTGGTCTCCACCAAAGGAGTGGAGGCTTCATCTTCTAAAGCCGTGGGCCCAAGGCCCAGGCCATTCCTCCAGGCTTGGTGGTAGTGGACAGAGGGAGGGAGCCCAGACACTCACAGGGTGCCAGGGCAGCAGCAGGCGGGGTGGGGGTGGTGGGGGTGGTGGGGGTGATGCTGCTATGAAGATAGCAGTGAGAATGGGGTCTGCAGTGTCCCTCTGCTGAGCACTTGGGGCAGTTCCAAGGGGTGGATGGCAAGGTGTATTGACTCTGGGGCTGGATGGTGGGTTCCAGCGATGGCCCCACTACCTACTCTCTCTGTGACCTTAGGCACTTGACCTGCTCTCCCTAGCCTCAGTTCCCTCACTTGTAGGGAAAATAAGAGCATCACTTACCTCGTGGAGTTGGTATAAAGGCTTAATGGTTAATGTGTATAACGTGTTCAGAACATTCCCACATCAGAGTTTACTGTGATGGTGAGGTTGATTATCACGTTCCAGACACTGTATTAAGTTCTTTTCCTACATGATCATTAACATTCATAGTGACCTTGGGAGGTTTATTTATCCCCATTTTACCAAGGAAGAGTCTGAGATTCAGAGAGGTTAAGTAACTTGTGTAAGATCTCACAGTAAGTACATGGTGGCACCAGGATTCAGACGCAGGTCGGTTGTTGGGGTTGGCCTTGTCCACCTGTACCTGGATCCACAAAGCCAAGATCAGGTGTGACCATGTGCACTGCCCCTGTTTCTATGATTACATGATGCTCATCTTGCTAACTTAGCAAAACAAATATTTTCTGGGTGAGGCATTTGTTACTTTTTCATTACTCCAGAGAGCGCTGGTCTGGGAGCCTGGGACAGTTATTTTTATTAGAGCAGAATCCCAAAAAATGCTGCTGTGAAAGATTTCTCTCAGAAACCTCTGCATAAATCTCAGACCAAGCCTGTTTTGAGTCTCTAGTCTTTTTACAAAAGAATTGTTATCACAAGACTAAGAGTTTGGAACATTCACTACCAAATACTTTTTTGACAGCCCATTCCCTAACAAAATCAGAAAATAGCAAAATAAAAGGAGTAAGGCAGTATTTATTTTCATTTGTTTGTTGGTAATTAGCTCTGACAACATCTCTGAGCACATAAGTGGCATGAGGAAAGTGGAGTGGTTGATGTGGAGGCATATGGAAAGAGTCAGCAAAGAAGGAAGAGCAGAACCAAACTGCGGGGGCGGCACCGGCCCTTTGGCAGATGTTAGATTGTCCCTCGGTCTCTGCTGAGGGCTTGGAGAAGTGGCCTTCCCCCCCGTCCTACCAAACAGAGGCAGCTGCCCTGGGGTCAGCCCTTCTCTCCCCACATCGTTCGTTTTTCCTTCAGTCACTGTCCTTTTCTTAGGCAGGATACCAGCTGCTGGAGATACGTGGAAGTACTCACAGCCCTGGAGGGGAGACAGATAAACAGGATCACAAGAGTGTGTTATCTGTGGCGATAGGGGGCAGGGAATGCAGCCATATGAAAAGGTGGTGTCACCCAGGAGAAGGGTGAGGCTGACTAGCCGATGGGCTTCCAGGGCTTGCCAGCAGCTGGTGCCTGGCATGAGAGGGGAAGTGGCTGGTGCTGAGGCCTGAGTGGTAGCTAGGGGCTAGGTGATGACAAATCTTTAATCTTGTAGGCATCAGGAGGCTGGGAAAGCACGTGAGGCCAGGGAGCGAGGTGACCAAGGGTGTCCTGGAGCAGGCTGCCTCTGCTGCAGTGAGCTTGGGGCCAGAGCTTGGCTTGTTAGGAGACTGTTTCAGTATACCTAATGGGAGGGGATGGAGGAGTCTTCTCCCTTGTGCTGAGCAGGAGCTGAGAGCGCGGCAGAGGTTTGCAGTGCATTCAGGGAGTTGTCCGTTTCTGATCTCCTGGGCCAGCTTGCCCAGGCCCTGGTTACACCCTCTGCCTTCCTCTGCCCTGCCGCATCGAGCTCCTCTCCCCAACAGGGTGTGGCACCAGCATTTCTTTTCTAGCTCCTGACGTCCCAGATTTCCATCCCAACGAGAGACCCCTCAGGACCGTTCCTCATGTCTGTGGACCACTGTTTCTCCATCAAAGGCCAAGGCACAGTGATGACAGGGACCATCCTCTCAGGCTCCATCAGCCTCGGCGACAGTGTGGAGATTCCTGCCCTCAAGGTCAGTCTTACCTTGTCCTTTCTTTTGATCTCTCTGTCAAGCAGCAAGGGGTGGGGACGGTCCCTTTGTCTCTCTACTTGCTGAGCCTGCTCCCTGAGGCTGGCCAGCTGTCTCTGCTCTGTTCCATCTCTTCCCCTGCCCTGCCTGGATTCGAAAACTACCACTTTCCCTAAGTCTCATAATAATGCTCATTTATTGGAGGCTTATGATGTGCCATGATGAGCCTCCCAAGTAGGTATTCTTTATAGATAAAGAAACTGAGGCTCCAGAAGGTGTGGGGGGCTCAGGATCACATGGTCAACAAGTAGGGTGCTGTGGGTAAACCCTCCCTTTCTACAAGTACCTGCAGACTTATTTCTGGGTACCTTTTACTTAATCACAAGAATTTCAAATTAAACACAATTAGAATCTTGTATCGCTCAGTCATACCATCTGAAAGACATCCAGATGAGTTTCACACTCCTAATGACCACTGGCAGATGCTATTTCATCCCTCAGAAGGCCTCTGAGAAGAGCAGACAGCTAGCTCTCTCCCCATCTTTTAGTAACTTCTGGCGTGGCTCTGATTTGAAGGGTGTCCAGTGGCCTTGCTATTCCCCTTCTCCAGTGGGCTTTTCTTACAGTTTTGGTTTACTGGAGAAGAAAAACTTATAGCCTGCTGGACAGCCCTTCCCCTTGAAGGGGAATAAAGGATAGAGAACAAGAGCTAGTTATAACTAGGGAGACCTCACCAGGAATTCTGGGGTCCAGGGCGGTTCTCTAGTTCTCAGGAACCTAGAGGCAGGGAAGCAGAGGCACTTGGCCCTGTGTGCTAAGCCAGGGACAATGCCAGCTGCTCCTTAGGATATAGTCACAGCCATGGGTGAGTGAATTCCGTGTGCGTGCTAACTGAGAGTTCTCCCTGGAGGGCTGCGTGGAGACCGATTCTGAGGTTGTCTGCCTCACTAGGTATGTTAGTCAGGGTCCTCCAGAGAAACAGTACCAAAAGGACGTATGTGCATGTGTGTGCAGAGAGAGATGTGCTTTAAGGAATTGGCTCACATCATTGTGCGGCCTGGCAAGTCCAAAATCTGGAGGTTAGGCCAGCACGATGGAGACCCAGGGAGGAGGTGTGATTCGAGTACATAGGCTGTTGGCTGGCAGAACTTCCTCTTTTTCCAGGGAGGTTAGTCTTTTTCTACTTAGGGCTTTAACTGATTGGATGGAGTCCACCCACATTATGGAGGATAATCTGCTTTACCCAAAGTCTGCCTATTTAAATGTTATTCTCATCCAAAAAACACCTTCACAGAAAAATCCAGAATAATGCTGGACCAATATCTGGGTACAGTGGCCCAGCCACGTTGACACATAAAATTCACCATCACATGGGGGTTGGGGACGGCCATGATAGCAGTGTCTGCCCTGAGCAAGTGGAGGGAAGGGGAGCACCTGTGCCTTGTGTTGCCCCTTCTTAGTCTGGGGCAACCTGGAAGGATATAGGATAGGGGCATTTCAGGGGTGAGCATCAAGTCCATGTTGTGCCAGGGACTAAAAGTGCAAATCTTAAAAAGTAAAGCACAAAATTATGAAAATAAACTAAACTTAACATTTAACAAAATGAAGATTGTAAGTGACTGTGTGTTAATTCTTAGCTGGAACAGAGAATGAATCAAATGCTAATTTTTTTTCCATTCCCTGTGCTCCCTTAGGCAGACCCCTAGGGGCCATCCTGAGCTGTATCCCTTCTCCTCTGGGAGAAGACTTGTTCGCGGCCGGGGAGAGGAGCTGGGAGTAGAAAGGTGGTATCAGAAGAGGGCTCTGTGGGAGATAGACTTTGAATTGTGGGTACTTGAGGCTCTAGAGGGAGGAGGTGGTGTTTGATGACAGGATCGGTGGCTGTGGCTGCAATGTTAGGCCCAAGGATGTGGGGGAGGGCTGAGGCAGAGAGAATCACGTTAAGCAGACGGGGATATTGCGTGGGGGCATGTTCTGAGATCGTTGGGTACTCTTCCTCCTTATGAAGGTGGAATTCCTCCTATCAGGATTCCAGTTACTGATCTACAGGACTTGGGCACATGGGAGGTGCTTGGCAAATAGCAGTTTAATTCTCCTCTTGCTTTTGTGCACCTGTTTCCCCCCAGCCTACTTCATCCCTCTTGGTATCTATTGCTGTATAATTCTCTAATTTACTAGTCAGAGAAAGTCAGAGAACTTGTAAGCAGTGAATTTGGATATTTGGTTGAGGAGTTTTCCAAGCAAAGTGTGGAAGGTGCAGCCTGGTTTCTCCTGTGCTACTTATAGTAAAATCTAAGAGGAAAGGAATGAATTGAGGAAGGAACTGTTAGCAAAAGGGAGCCAGCGCTTGAGATTCTCTGCCTATCCAGATTCCAAAGGACACTAAAGGGAGGAAATGCACTTTGAGAAAGTATGCTCTGGAGAAAGGCCAGGGGTGAGGCTGGACAGCCTTTGCTGAAGAGATTAGGTGTGTGACTCATGGATCCAATCAAACATCTCAGCAGAAGCCAGGAGTAGAGATGCCTGATGAAATGAAAAAGGAAAGAAAGCACTTGGACTTCTGGGATTCTACAGGTAGGAAATAGTCTGATAGAACTACTCAGCTACAGACACGCTTTATCCTTCAAGAAAAAGGAAGATTGAGTGGCTCCAGGGGCAGAGCTGTGGATGCAAATGTAGAGGCCCGAGAGGCGAGCTCAGAGGCAGGGCCGGTGGAGCCTCCCTGGGCCCAGGGGGTAGAGGATCAAGCCACAGAGGGTCATTCTCAGGCCTGGAAACCTAATGGAATTTGTTCTACTGGGTTTCAAACTTGCTTGGGACCAATGACCTCTGTGTTTTTTCCATTTTCTCCTTATGCCTGTATTTTGAAAGCAGGTAACTTTTCCTGGTTTTCTAGTTTCACAGGTCAACAGATGAGAGACATTCTGCCTCAGGATGGATCATACCAGTATTACCCATACTGAATTAGGAGACTTGGATGATGAGATGTTTGAGCTGATAATATTTAGAAGAGATTTTGTACTGAAAGTTGATACTGTAATGGGGTGAGAATTTGGGGATATTGCAAAAGTATTTTGCACATGGGATAGATGTGAAGTTTTGGGGACCAGAGGGTGAACTGTAGTGGGCTGACTTGTGGCCCACAAAATGTGTGTCCATCCAGAACCTCAGAAATGACCTTATTTAGAATAAGGGTCTTTGCAGATGTAATTAAAGTAAGGATCTCAAGGTGAGAGCATCCTGATGAGGGTGGGCTCTTTATCTAATGACGATCATCCAGTGGCACAGAGTTCACAGAGAGAAGGGCATATGAAACTGGTGGCTGGAGTTATGCGTCCACAAGCCAAGGAATACCAATGGTTGCGTGCAGCCACCAAAAGCTAGGAGAGAGGTATGGAAAGGATTCTTTCTCAGAGACTCCAGAGGGAGCCAACTCTACTGACACACTGATTTGGGACTTTTAGCCACCAGAGCTGCAAGAGAATAAGTTTCTATTGTTTTAAGACACCATGGGGCCAGCCTGGTGGCTCAGCGGTTAAGTGCACACCTTCTGCTTTGGTGGCCCGGGGTTTGCCGGTTCGGATCCCAGGTGCAGACATGGCACCACTTGGCAAGCCATGCTGTGGTAGGCGTCCCGCATATAAAGTGGAGGAAGATGGGTACGGATGTTAGCTCAAGGCCAGTCTTCCTCAGCAAAAAGAGGAGGATTGGCAGCAGATGTCAGCTCAGGCCTAATGTTCCTCAAAAAAAAAACACACCAAGTTTGTGGTTATTTGTTATGGCAGCCCTAGGAAACTAATATAGATTTTGGATGGAAAGGACTGATGTCAGAAAAAGCCTTAAGTTTTTTATCAACTTGGGCAGATTCCTTAACTCCTCTGAGCTTTGAGTTTCTCATGAGGAGTTGCAACCCCAGCTAGCCCTCTAGGGTTGCTGTGAGAGGGATGGGGGCTGAGTGCACATCAGCACTGAAGGGGCTTCACAGTGATGGAGCTGAGTGCATGTCAGCGCTGAGGGGCTTCACAGTGAATGGAGCTGAGTGCACTGAGGGGCTTCACAGTGATGGAGCTGAGTGCATGTCAGTGCTGAGGGGCTGCACGGTGATGGAGCTCAGTGAGCTGAGGGTCTTCACGGTGATGGAGCTGAGTGAGCTGAGGGGCTTCACGGTGATGGAGCTGAGTGAGCTGAGGGGCTGCACGGTGATGGAGCTGAGTGAGCTGAGGGGCTGCGCAGTGATGGAGCTGAGTGAGCTGAGGGTCTTCACGGTGATGGAGCTGAGTGAGCTGAGGGGCTGCACGGTGATGGAGCTGAGTGCATGTCAGCCCTGAGAGGCTTCACAGTGATGGAGCTGAGTGCCTGTCAGCCCTGAGGGGCTTCACGGTGATGGAGCTGAATGAGCTGAGGGGCTGCGCAGTGATGGAGCTGAGTGAGCTGAGGGGCTTCACGGTGATGGAGCTGAGTGAGCTGAGGGGCTGCACGGTGATGGAGCTGAGTGAGCTGAGGGGCTGCGCAGTGATGGAGC